>NW_015159755.1:158250-178046 GCF_001447785.1 Gekko japonicus
AATAATAATAATATTTATTGCATTAGCAAAAAAGCCATAGCAACTGTACAGGATAAAATAAAACAGCATCCATTTTGGCCGAGAGATGCTGGATTTATTCGCCCAGGCTTTTAGTCTTCTTGCTCATCTTTTCCTCGCCACGTTTTAATACTTTTACTCATGTTAATATTGCGTTGTCTATCCTAATGGCTTCCACACAACTGTTTCTTTGTACTGGGGTTCAGGAAACCCTGGAGGGTCTGTGAGGGTATTTCATGAGGTCCATAAGTCGAAGCTCGGATCTGGGCTGCAACCTTTAGATTCTGGGTCAAGATTTTATTCCCCACAGAGTCAAATGGATATTTACATTGCAAGCCGGCTCTTACCAAAGCCCGTGGGGCACATTGGTTGAAAGTCGTATCTGGACTCTAGGAATCTTCCCTTGTGATCTGAAACAACAAGGGCCTTCAGCTGCGGTCTCTTCAATCTTATGCTGTCTGGAACAATTGGATACTAGAAGTACCATGATAAGAGCACAGCAGAGTATGCTCACCTTTACATTTAGGTTTAATGTTACCACAATCTCTTCCAGCCTGTTTTGATTTCCTGACAGTTCCAGGTTACAGATGATTATTTATGCTGGCTAGATTGGATGCTATTCCATCAGGGGAGCTGCCACACGGGGGGAAATTGATGCGGGCAAAGTGCGGCTTTTGAAAGCCGCACCAAAAGAAGACACGCGGCGGCGGGATCACACAGATCCCGTGAGCCGTCGCGCAGTTGCTCCCTGGCACGGTCAGATGCCAGGGAGAAAGCCACGGAAGGGAGCGCGAGGCCGCCGGCTGCGCATGTGTGCCCATGCGCAGTTCGGCTGGGAGCCTCGATTGCTCCTGCAGACGGCCGCGCCGGCGATCCGACGGCCGCGCCTGCTGCGGCGTTTTAGGTAAGTCCTGCTCTTTAGCAGGTTCTTTTTTTTATGCGTATTTTCGGCCTGAAGGGCTGGATCAGGGACGGGTGTGTGCCGCTTCCCAGATGTTGCGGTTTGATCGCGCCCGTTTGCTGCGCCCCCGATCCGTCCCTCTTCCTTCCCTAAACCTCCCGTGTGACCGGGGCCAGGGACGCTTAAATAAGGTGCCTTACTCTGAGCGACTGTGCCAATGCGATGTTGGCCAAATAGAGACCCTTCAACACCTCCTGTTCGACTGTGATTTGCTTAACACGAGGCAAGAGTTAGTTGGATAAAACCTTATACCCAGGACTCTAGGTGTGAACTGGATGATTTGAGTTACTTTTAGCAGGGGTGGGTTATAATATTACATTGTCAGTTGCCTAGTTCTTTTCTCAGTCGATTTAAAAATCATTACATTTTTATATTACCTAGACACGTGTATTAAATACATTTCTTTCTCTTTTTAGTCTTAGTGTGACACTGTTCAGAGCTGAACTGGCTGTCAGAGCAGTCTAATTAAAGTAAAGGGGGTCCGCAAGTTTTTTGGAAGGACAGAGGGCAAGCGCCTCTTGTCCCCCATTCAGCTGACGTGAAAACTGAGCCCACAAGAATCAGATCCTCCTCCTGTCAAAGGGTGAGAGTTCATACATCGACCTCTGCCTGTGGTCACCTGATTTTTAGATCAAACAAATGACGATGCTGTGCAGAAGCTTGAGGGAAACATACCGTGCTTAAGAGTGTAATTTGCAGCAAAATGTGCGTATATAATAAAGGTAAAGGTAAAGGTTCCCTTGCTCGAAAGCCAGTCGAGTCCAACTCTAGGGTTGCGGTGCTCATCTCCGTTTCCAAGCCGAAGAGCCAGCGCTGTCCGAAGACGTTTCCGTGGTCATGTGGCCGGCATGACTAAACACCAGGGCGCACGGAACGCTGTTACCTTCCCACCGAAGTGGTCCCTATTTATCTACTTGCAATTTCTTGCTTTCGAACTGCTAGCTAATGGCAATTTTCAGTGTTATCAGAAGTTCAGATTTCGTGTGATGCTTGTCTCTTTCTGTTTCTGTCAGGAGCTCTCTGACATTTTTTCTAGACCCCTTCCCAGCCAGTTCTGCTGGCCTCTAGCTAGAACTTATCAACCGATAAGGAAGAATCTTGCTGTCTCTCCTGCACAAAACCCCTTCCAGTCAAGGACTGGGACGGAGTAGAACGCGGGGTTTTGACTTGTGGTGCTATAGAATCAGCTGGTTCCTGTGCTTGACCTTGCACAAACAATAACATTTTTTTCTTAACTTGCTTTTGACATGTAGCTGATAAGGATATCAGAGTACTGTTCCGAGGATGCTAGATGATGCCTTTCTTGGGCATATGTGGCTTGCTGCGTGCTCTTTGAAAAAGGACTGCCTGCCAAATGCCAGTGAGAGAATAAAGTGGTGAGCTTGGGGGAAGCCATGAACATTTAAAAATTAAAAAAAACCCTGGTCTGCAGGGTGCTACAGATTGAGAACCACTCCTCAATGTCATTTTTGGACTCTTGTATTTGACGGGCAGTTTTATTGTTTTTGTAATCTGACCCTGACTTTTCTTGTTTTTTTATGGATCCTTTCCTGTTTTACTGTTGCCAGCCTGTCTTGTTTTTATCATTAGTTCAAGATGGTTAGCCTTGTTTGTCTGTAGCAGTAGACGAGAGCAAGAGTCCAGGATCACCTTGAAGACTAAAATTTGTGGCATGGCAGGAGCTTTTGTGAGTCTGATATCCGAAGACGTGAACAGTGACTCACGAAAACGCCTACCCTGCCACAAATTTTGTTAGTCTTCAAGGCGCTCTTGCTCTTTTCCATTGTTTCATTGTTGTTTTTGATTGGCTGCTTTTTCATTGTGTTGATTTGCGCTGCCTGTTTTATACTGTTTTCGTTCTCTTGCAAGTTGCCGTGGCGGAATATTTTCTGGAAAGATGGCATATAAATAACAGGGCCTGATAGAAGACACATCGTCAACCCTGGGATGTCCTTAGGCCGGTTTGCACATGCTTTGCCCATAGAAGGACCCAGGTTCAATCCCCAGCTCCTCCACTGAAAACGATCTCTACTTGCAAGGCTGGGGGGACGGGGGACACCTACCGCCTTAGATCCTGGAGAACTGCAATTATACAATAAAGAATTCAAACAGCTCTGGAAATTATTTTCACTCTCTCTCCTCGACATCCCCTCTTCTGTTTTATCCTCTCAGCAGCAATCCAAGTAGCTTAGGCCGAGAAAGCGACTGGCCCAAGGTCACCCAGTCCATGGCAGAGTGGGGATTCGAACTTGAAGAAGAAGAAGAAGAAGAGATTGGATTTATACCCCGCCCTTCACTTGGAGTCTCAGAGCAGCTTACAAACTCCTCTCCCTTCCCCTCCCCACAACAGACACCCTGTGAGGTGGGTGGGGCTGAGCTCTTACACAAACTGCTCTTTGTCAAGGACAGCTGTGCCAGAGCTTGTGACTGACCCACGGTCACACCAGCTGGCTGTATGTGGAGGAGTGGGGAATCAAACCCGGTTCTCCCAGATTAGAGTTCGCACACTTAACCACTACACCAAACGTGGGTCCCTCAAGTCCTAGTGCCGCACTCTAGGGACTGCATTGTGCTGGGACCATGTGCCTCAAGGTAACCCTATTCCTCTGCCTTTTTGCAGGTGCCCGAGTCACACTGATCAAGGCGACAACTTAAAGCTGGGAGAACAACATGGAGAACAGTGCGGTAAGACGTGCTTGGGTGAGCCCCCCTCCAGTGTTCCCTCTAAGCTGAGTTAGTGTGAGCTGGCTCACAGTTTTTTAGCCTCTGGCTCACACATTGTTGTCCCATCTCAGGAAGGGATGGGGCTCCAGAGCAAACTAATTCATGTAGTAGCCAAATCACTTGCTCACAACTTTAATGCCGGTAGCTCACAAAGTAGAATTTTTGCTCACAAGACTCCAAGGCTTAGAGGGAACTCTCTTGGCTTGAGTTGTAAATAGCTGCCGCTTTCTCTTGGTGAGCCTCCCGTCTTTCCCAAGCATTCTCTCCTGTCCCTAATCATGGTGGGCAAGTGTTGATTGACGATACTGACCTCGTGTGCATGATCATGTTGCATCTTGGGAACTGTGGTCCAATTGTTGTAGTGCATTCAAGGCGTCTGGCAAATCCAGTGTAGTATTAAGCGTTAATATCAATCCTGAAACGTTTAGTCTGAGAAGGCGTTTGAGGTGGCTTTGTATGTAAACGTAAAACAGCATTTAAAAGGTTTAAAACCAACAGTGGTTCATGGATTAATAGCAGAAAAGATATGAAGGTAAGTAACAAGAGCATATCCATTTTTCACATCAGCCAGACATTGTAGCAATGTGGCTAATAATTAAAGACAAGGAATTGTTGTTGTTGTTGTTGTTGTTCAGTCGCACAGTCGAGTCCGACTCTTCGCGACCCCATGGACCAGATCACGCCAGGCCCTCCTGTCTTCCGCCGTCCTCTGAAGTTGGCTCAATTTCATGTTCGTTGCATCTGTGACACTGTCTAACCATCTCATCCTTTGCCGTCCCCGTCTTCTTGACCTTCAGTCTTTCCCAGCATCAGGGTCTTCTCCAGTGAGGGCTCCCTTCTCATTGGGTGGCCAAAGTAGTTGAGCTTCAGTTTCATTATCTGGCGTTCCAGGGAACAGTCAGGGTCAGTGTTCCCTCTAAGCTGAGTTAGTGTGAGCTAGTTCACAGTTTTTTAGCCTCTGGCTCACAGATTTTTGTCTTAGCTCAGGAAGGATGGTTCCAGAGCAAACCAATTCATGCAGCAGCCAAATCGCTCGCTCACAACTTTAATGCCAGGAGCTCACCAAGTAGAATTTTTGTTCACAGGACTCCACAGCTTCGAGGGAGCCTTGGTCAGGTTTGATTTCTTTTAGGATTGACTGATTCGATCTTTTTGCAGTCCAAGGGACTCTCAAGAGTCTTCTCCAGCACCATAGCTCAAAAGAATCTATTCTTCGGCACTCATGGATCACTGCCTTGTCGTGGCGAGGGGGCTTGCGTGGTCCGATGAAGCTGTGGGCTATGCCGTGGAGGGCCACCCAAGACGGACAGGCCACAGCAGAGAACTCAGACCGAGCGTGATCCCCTGGAGAAGGAAACGGCAACCCACTCCACTATCTTTGCCAAGAAAACCCCATGGACAGTATCAAAAGGCTAAAAGGCAAGGGATAATAACCCTCCAGGTAGGGTTTGGCTATCTCCCTGAATTACAACTGCTCTCCAGGCTATAGAAATCAGTTCCACTGGAGAAAATGGCCAATGCGGAGGGGGGGACTCTGTGGCATTATACCCTGCTGACATAACCTCTCCTCCCACACACCCTGCTGTCTCTAGGCTGTACCCCCAAATCTCCAGGGATTTCACAATCCAGAGTTGGCAACCTTACTTCCAGTTCAGTCTAGTGTATACTAAGACCTCTTATTGGAAAGGGAAGCAGGTGGGAGGATCTGCTCCCATCAGGAACAGTAGATCTCAGGTGCCCCTGGGACAGCCCATCGTCTCGTGTTAGAACCTGGATTTAAAGCCAGGGTTCAGCCCAAGTGTGCATGAAGTCATAGACATTCTCTGTGACCTGGGTTTGAATCTCCGCCTGCCACATTTCAGCTTAACCTCCTGCACGGTGTTGTTGTGAAGATGGAACGGGATATATCGTGTACCCTGAGCTCCTTGGGGAAAAGGTGGGGCGTAACGTTGAGTAACAATACTCAGTAACAATCCCACCCTTTCCCCAAGGAGCTCACGGGGCATCTACCGTGTTTCCCCGAAAATAAGACACTGTCTTGTATTTATTTTTTCTCAAGAAGACACACTAGGGCTTATACCACAAATGCATAGAAGTCCTGCAGGGGCTTATTTTTTGGGTAGGTCTTATTTTCGGGGAAACAGGGTACATGGGGTATCCCATCTCCAGAGCCTTTTAAAAAATGTATCGAGTAAAATATCACCCTTGCAGAGATGTCAAGCCTACCGCACACAAAATTAGTTTCATCTTTAGTAGAAGTTTGCAGCTGCTTTAAGTTCCTGCAAATGCAAACCTGTGATTGTAGGGGATGCGGTGGCTCAAGTGGTTAAGACGCTGAACTGCAGACCGGAAGGTCAGTGGCTCGGCAGTTCGAGACCCGAGTGCTGCATGATGGAGTGAGCTCCCATCTCTGGCCCCAGCTCCTGCCCAACCTAGCAGTTTGAAAGCAAGAAATTGCAAGTCGATAAATAGGTACCGCTTCGGTGGGAAGGTAACAGCGTTTCGTGTGCCTTGGACTTTAGTCATGCCGGCCACATGACCACGGAAACGTCTTTGGCTTGGAAACGGAGATGAGCACCGCATTCCTAGAGTCAGATTCGACTGGCTTTCGAGCAAGTGAAACCTTTACCTTACCTTTACCTAAACCTGTGGTTAGAGCTCACTTCACATCTTTTCAAACTTGGGACAAGGAAAAGGTACATCAGGTACACCTTTCCTGGTGGCCGCCAAGTGTTTTTCTAAAGTGGGTGGGGCCAGGTAGGTCTTTTGTCCAGCAAGGCTTCTGATTGGTCGTAGCTTTGACAGGAGCTGCCACGACAGCACAAGGATCTTCGCTCCATGACCGAAGGCAAACTGGGGGCAGCCATTTTCTGACTGGCTCTGCCTCCTGCAGCAGCAGTTCTGTGGCAGCCATTTGTGGCTGCGTCCACTGCACTGAATCAGCATTTCAAAGGTGCCTGCAGGCTCAAAAAGGTTGGCGACCCCTGGTGTAAATAAGGACAATGACCGTTGTCCAGGGGTCATTTCCTAGAAAAAGATGTGCAGGAGCTAATTTGCATAACTCATTTGCATATGCCACATCCCCTCACAAAGGGCATGCATGTTTAATATGAATTAAAAGTAAAGGTCTCCCTTGCTCGAAAGCCAGTCGAATCCAACTCTAGGGTTGCGGTGCTCATCTCAGTTTCAAAGCCAAAGAGCCAGCGCTGTCCGAAGACGTTTCCGTGGTCATGTGGCCGGCATGACTAAACACCAAGGCGCATGGAACGCTGTTACCTTCCCACCGAAGTGGTACCTATTTATCTACTTGCAATTTCTTGCTTTCAAACTGCTAGGTTGGCAGGAGAAAATGAGTTAAGGCAGATGCAAATGAGTTTAAATCCCCCTCCCTTTCCGAGTTTCTCCGCAAAAGCGGAGAGGCTCAGAGGGAAAGGGGCCATGTCTGCCCGCCTCCCCTTCCCCTCTCCAGCCAACCCGCCGCGGTGGGCTGGCTGGAGAGGGGGAGGGCAGGGAAGCAGACATGCCTGGCTCCCCTGCCCGATCTTTTCCAGGTGCCATGCAGCCGGCGGCCGGGAAAGGCCGGGGGCAGGGCCTGGGCACCTTACTGCCGGAGTGCCGCTCTGGGGTGCTCCGGCAGGAAATGACCCCTGCCATTGTCAAAGAACATGGACAATCCACCAAGCTCTTATTTTACTGGACCTTGGGGGGCAGGGGGGTAGAGCTCTTTGCAGAAATCTTTACAGAAGCCTTCGGTTGCTGGAAATTCCGATTTGGTTTGGTAACTGGTGAGAGTTTCACGTTGTGCTGAAATGCCGAATGGATTGTAATCCCCCGGCCTGTTTTCTCTTCCTCACTGAAGTGGTTAGTGGTGTTCTAAGTATCCGACTGGGGGCTACACACATGTGGAGTCCCAGCCACTGAGCCTTGGATGAGGGCGAATTGCCGAAGTGAGGTCATGACTTAGAGGACATTTGAACAGAAGGTTCCTGGCTCCGAAGCTACACTGAGCCAATAAGCAAGTATATTAAACTGCACTGTATTCTAATGCAGCTCCCCTTTCCCCATTTTGGGGGTGAAAAGTTCGCATTTGTGCTTGGTGCTTGGGCGGGGGGGGGGCAACAGTGAGAGGGCTTCTAGTGTCCTGGCCCCACTGATGGACCTCCTGATGACACCTGGTATTTCTGGCCACTGTGTGACAGAGTGTTGGACTGGATGGGCCATTGGCCTGATCCAGCACTGGCTTCTCTTATGCTCTTATTACCTTTTAATTTTCTCAGTGCTCAGGTTGGCCGGATTTCATGCCTAGCTTGCATGTTTCTCTCTGGTGCTTCCTACTTTCCATTTGTGGGTTAATTATTTATTGCTCTGATTCAGTGTCAACCTGGCTAAGCCACCGATGGAACTGGAATAGAGAGACAACCCAAGCGCTGGGGAGTGACAAAGCCATAGAAGCGCAAATGGCTCAGACCGTGCATAACATCCGGAGAAACCATAATGCTTCTGTGATTTAAAAACAACAGTCATGTGCTTAATCCCGCCAAAAGAGCACAGCAGGCTCTCCGGAGTGCATCCGAGGTTCCTGCCCTAGTGCACTAGCACTAAAACATTGATATGCGTTGGAGCTCCTGGGAAGGTAGAGGCAATGTAGCCAGTGGTGTTGTATGTGCATCGTTGCTGGATACTGAGTAAGAAAGCACATGCTTCTGAAGTCTGAGACTGGAGACTGCTTTCCTTCCATGCAATAATAAAAGTTTGTAGGTTCAGCTTTTCTGGGCTCATTGTTTTAGGGAGCTTGTCTGCTAGGCTGGCCTGATTTCGTTGTGTCATCAATATGCCCTAACAATATGCCCTAAACAACTAAGGCCCCTGCCACACGGGGGGGGGGGGAGTACGGCCAAAGTGCGGCTTTTCAAAGCCGCCTCAAAAGAGACACGTGGCGGCGGGATCACACAGATCCCCTGAGACGCCGCACAGTTCCTCCCCGGCACGATCAGATGCCGGGGGGAAGCCACTGAAAGGAGAGCGGGCAGCCGAACTGCGCATGTGTACGTGTGCGCAGATTGGCCGGGAGCCTCAATTGCTCCTGCAGACGAGCGCGCCGGCGATCTCACGGCCGCGCTTGCTGCGGTGCTTCAGGTAAGTCCTACCAGCTAGTAGGTTCTTTTTTGCACCGCATTTTCGTTCTGAAGGGACGGATTGGGAACGGGTGCGCGTCAATTCCCAGATGTTGCGGTGGGATCGCGCCCGTTTGCTGCACCCCCGATCCGTCCCTCTTCCGGGCCAAAACCTCCCGTGTGATCGGGGCCATAGAGTATGTGTGGGCAGGTGTGTTCGTAACTTTTTTTTTTTGGTAGAATGGTAACTTTTGTGTATGTTGTTGGGCTAGCGTCTTTGATTAGAGTTCCAAAGCAATGTGTAAAGCTAGCACAGCACAGAGAAGTCACTTAAGGCGCTGCAAAGTGAATGCTGCAGATGTGTAGTGACGGTAATTGAAAGTGAAGTTGTAAAAGCCGAAGATGGTGACTGGATTTACTTATTGGTTATTGTGTGTGTGTTTTTTACTTCCATGAAGTAGCGGTATTTTTCAAACCTTGAGGAAATGGTCAAAACTTTGCTGAAACCATGTCAGTTTCATGGGAGAATGGACCGAAAGGAGGGGGAAAGGGAAGGAGAAGGAAATTAGGAATCAGTGATATTGTGATATTTGCAAGCCCTTTCCTCATATAGAAGAAGAAGAGGGGGAAGAGATATTGGCTTTATACCCCGCCCTTCACTACCTGAAGGAGTCTCAGAGCGGCTTACAATCTCCTTTCCCTTCTCCTCCCCACAACAGACTCCCTGTGTGAGGTAGGTGGGGCTGAGAGCCCTTTTGAGGACTGCTCGTGTGAGAACAGCTCTGAAAGAACTTGTGACTGACCCAAGGTCACACCAGCAGCTGGAGGAGTGGAGAATCAAACCCGTTTCTCGCAGATTAGAGTCCACGCTCCTAACTACTACACCAAACTGATAAAAGAGGTGAAAATGTGAAAAAGTCATTCTGAAACATGCAGATTTCCTAGTGGGTGGACAGAATACATCTGTTCACAGGTTTATGGCCTGCGTAACTCCATCCTTCTTACATGCTGGTGCTTAGTTGCCCCTCAGTCTTGTGAGAGGATGGTATTTAGCTGCTTCCAAGGGAAGTGTCCTCTCTTTCATGCTTGTTACCAGCCTAGGTTGTTTCTTGCAAGTTGACCTGGCCCGTCCAAGTGTTTAGGATAGCTTAATTAATGATTATTTGACTGGTAGACAGCATTTATTGCATAAGGTGTGTAGTTTTAGTTATGCCTGTAGTCTTGAGGTTTGGCTAAGTTTCGCTGTGTGTGTGCTCACTCGAGGCGCAGCTGATTGAAGCTTAGAGTTACATTTTCTGTAACTTTGGTGCTTTATCAAAAATTTCCTTGTAAGCAGACTTGGATCTCACATATTGTTTCCTTGGGATTTCTTCAAACCTGGAACAACAGGTGACAGCAAAAATGCACAGAAGTTGAAATGCACTTGTAAATGTGTCTTCCTATATGACTGTGGTTGGTGTTAGAAACCCTCCCGTAAGGGGAGTTAAAACTGCTTTTCTGACGTTCACACGTGCAGGTCGAAATATGTGTGAAATCTGTCTGGGAGCCACACGGGTGTCACCAGGTGCTGGGCTGTTTCACCTCCCTGATCTTTGGCCGTTTCCTCTCTCTTTGCACCTGCAGAGTCCTCGTGCCGCGGTCTTTCTCATCCTGTTCGGTCTGGTTACGCTGCTGATCATCTACAGCTCCAACAGCAGGAGTGAAGACTTCCACTACACCTCCTCGGGAGGAAAGATCCCTCTTCCTTCTAGCCTGAAGGAATGGGGAGTGAAAAACGGATACCTCCCTGTGGCTGGGAACAAGGTACTCAGAGCGTCTGGAACTTTTAGCTGCACAAGGAAAAAAATGTCTTGTTAGGGAACCCCGTCCTCTCTTGCAGACATGAAACTTGGGGTTTTCACGTGCCAGAGCTGCTATCATTTCCCCATTTCCCCAATTGACTTTGCACAGTGAACCTTTTTTAAAAAAAATTATTTTATTTATTTATTTGGATTTATATCCCGCCCTCCCCGAAGGCTCACGGCAGCTAACAGAGGCATAACGCCAAGTAATAACAATAAAACAATAAAATACTGACTAAAAATACAGAATAAACAATTAAATAATTAAACAGAGTTCATAAAAACATTTTCGGTGCTCCCCTACTCACTTCCAAATGTTAAAGTCAAGATGGTGTTCTTGATGATATGGCTACCTAACAGTGCATATCCCCACTGTTGTCCCCTAAGCACGTCCCACTCCCTCTGATGGTACCCGCACCAGCGGTGGCAATGTGCGGAAATTATAGGGCGTTGATGGAACAGTGGTGGTGGCGGCTCCTATTTGAAAGCCTGGTGGAAGAGCTCCGTCTTACAGGCCCTGTGGAACTGTACGAGGTCCCGCAGGGCCCGGATCTCCTCTGGGAGCTCGTTCCACCAGATAGGAGCCGCCACCGAAAACGCCCTAGCCCTGGTCATCGCGAATTTGATGGTCTTGGGGCCTGAAACATCCAGGAGATTTTGGTTCCCCGACCGTAGTGCCCTTGGGGGAACATGTGGGGAAAATGTACATGTTTATTCAGTTCAAAGATTTATATCCTGTATACCCCTTATTTAGGTCTTCGAGGCAGCTTTCAAAA
Source organism: Gekko japonicus (assembly GCF_001447785.1). Classification (NCBI taxonomy): domain Eukaryota; kingdom Metazoa; phylum Chordata; class Lepidosauria; order Squamata; family Gekkonidae; genus Gekko; species Gekko japonicus. Next base: position 169,685 of record NW_015159755.1, read on the forward strand.
CTATTTGGATAAAGTTATCCAGCCCCGTAGCTAATGAGTTTTTGGGGAGGGGGCCTGGGGGGGGGGCACCAGCCAATTAAATCAAAGTTAATTAAATTAACTTTAATTTAATTGGTGGAACTCCTAAGACGTGAGCCCCCTTCGTCGGACGCAGTCGGAATCTCCAGCAGCGCCGCATTTGGTTAGTGGGGATCTTGTATCCCAGTCTCCCTTCGGGAACGGAGAAAACTTCGTCGCCTATCGCTCCTCTGAACGCGGTGCCAAGGAGCAAGAGAAGTGAAACTGACCAGAGCCGGGCATTGAAATTGACCTTGGCTGAACAGACCAGCGGATCTCTGCTGGCTCTTTGGAGACCGGGGTAGGTGAGTGGGTAGGATCGGGAGGGAAGCTTTGCCTTCCCGGTTGCGATCCCAAAGAAAGATCAGGAGGATTTTCGACCCTCCGAAGCAAACCTCCGCAGTTTCTGCTGCCTGCTGCTTTCCCTCCTGGCTGCTCTGCGCGCACTTTCTCTCTTCCTCAGGATTGTTTCTGGGGGAAGGGTCGCCTCTCAGACGGGTGGAGGCATTCTGGAGGCAAAGAGAGAGCAGGGTGCGGGTGCCTCCTCCTCCTCCTCCTCCTCGCGGGAGCCCGGCTGGCCGTGGCAGGGAATGAGGGAGGCAGGCACCCAGGAGCAGCAGCAGGCGGCATGGAGTCACTGGCTGCTGGGCTGAGGGCAGAGATGTGGGGGGGGGAGACGAGGATTGGGGAGGGGCACGTAAAAACCATGGGGAGGGGCGGGCCCCATGGGCCCCACGGGCCCCACGGTAGCTACGGGCCTGAAGTTATCAGTCTCAGTGGCCACAAGCTTCTAGAGCTGGCTACAAGTTGGGCTGGATGGAAGGAGGACTCTAGCCAAGATCAGGCCCATAGCCAGGATTTTGTGGCTTGGTGGGGCAAAATCTTTTGCTGGTGGGGCTGGTGGGGCTGCCACTATTTTTATGTCAGCTCCAATCCACCCCCAAGCCCAGCCGCCGGCAGCCACCCCTCTCCCTCCCCTCCTGCAAGACTTAAAGGGCCCTTCCGCTGATCGGCGGGGAGCACATGGCCTGCCAATCACCTGGAGGGCCCTTTAAATATTGCAGGAGGGTGAGCCCCCCCCTTTCTCCTTAGGAAAGAGGCCAAAGGGCATCTTGGCCTGGCCTGTCGCCACAGTGGACCTACTGGGGGGCTCTGCCAAGGTCACAGGCCCAGACTAACAGATAAGACAACGAAAGCTAAGATTCCAGCAGGCCATACATCAGCCGCCATCCCCCTTCCACCTGCCAGGGCAGCAGCATAGCTGATGTCAGAGCCCTCTCAGCCCCATCTGCCTCACAGGTTGTCTGTTGTGGGGGGAGGAAGGGAAGGTGATTGTAAGGCACTCTGAGACTCCGAGTGAAGGGTGGGGTATAAAACCAACTCTTCTTCCTCTTCCTCCTTCTCGTTCTCCTCTTCTTCCTCTTCCTCGTTTTCCTCCTCCTCCTCCTCCTCTGTGATCCGGGGCTAGTTGCACAGCCTCACAGAGTTGTCATGAAGTTCATACGGAGAAGGCCACTTTGAGTCCACATTGGGGAGAAAAAGCAGGGTATAACTGAAGCCAAGAAATAAACTGTAAGCAATAAATAAATGCCTGTTACGAAGTTCTTCTGTCTGCTTCAGGTCCTATTTACGGATGTGCCCTGGGAGTTCAGTGCAGAATCAGGGCTCTTTTTGTAGCAGGAACTCCTTTGCATGTTAGGCGACACACCCCTAATGTAGCCAATGCTCCAAGAGCTTACAGAGCTCTTCTTACAGGGGCAACTGTAAGCTCTTGGAGGATTGGCTACGTTAGGGGTGTGTGTCACCTAATATGCAAAGGAGTTCCTGCTACAAAAAGAGCCCCGCTCAGAACTTATTTCCTAGGTTTGCCTGGGCCCAATATGGAACAGGTCCGTGGAGGGAGGGAGCTGATGCAGTTCCGCAGGGCCTGCAAGACGGAGCTCTTCCACCAGGCTTTCGAGTAGGGGCCGCCGCCCCACCCCCACCCCCTGCTATGTTGTCACCATGGGGGGTGGAAGAGGCCCTAGGAAGGAAACATCTGAATTCTTGAACATCTGAATAAATGTTGAATCCACTGAACGACTATGGGGAACCTCTGGACTTGGCCCGTCATCTTTGGGGTTTTTGGAAATGAAGATCAACGAGCACTTTAAATTTAAATTTGTACTGGGATTGGTTTTAGATTGTATAATTGTTTTAACTATATGAATTATGTTTTACTGTTGCAAGATTTCTTGCCTTGTTAGCCGCCCTGAGCCCTACGGGGGAGGGCGGGGTATAAGTCTGATTAATAAATAATAAATAAATAAATAAATAAATAAACCTTCCCCGCTGTGCTGTTTTCCCCATCTGAAATGTCCCCAGGGAGCCGCTGTTTGCTTTTTCCGGGAAACTTGCCTGTGTAGCCAATCGATGCACATGAGTTTTGCTCTCTTCCCAGACCTTGGACCGTCACTGCAACCAGTGTGCCATTATCACCAGTTCCAGCCACCTCCTTGGGAGCAAACTGGGTCCAGAAATCGACCGGACGGAGTGCACAGTCCGCATGAACGATGCTCCTACCACGGGGTACGAAGCAGATGTTGGCAACAAGACCACCTTCCGGGTGGTAGCCCATTCGAGTCTCTACAGGGTCCTGAAGAGGCCGCAGGAGTTTGTCAACAAGACTCCGGACAACATCTTGATCTTCTGGGGGCCTCCCGTCAGGATGCAGCAGCTCTTCAACAAGGTCATCCAGCGGGTCAGCACGTCGTTCCCCAACATGTCAGCTTTCGTCGCTTCCAGCAAGCGCATGAACCAGTTTGACAACCTGTTCAGGAAAGAGACCGGAAAGGACAGGTAAAGCTGCACAGGTCTCTCTGGCCTCTCGTTTGTAGCCCCGTTTCCAGATTAGCCTTGCCAAGGAGAGGGAAGAGGAAAGATGCTAGCAGCACCTTTCACTTGTGGAACTCATTGCCACAAGGTGCGAAGTAGGTGTATACTTGAGGGTGTTTGGGAAAGTCCATCCTTGTGGGACAGTCCTCAAGCAAGTCTGTTACGGAGGACTGGTAGCAGAGAGCTCACAAAAAGCCGCCCTCTACTGAGTCGGGCCATTGGTCCACCGCCAGTTTGGGGTAGTGGTTAAGAGCGGCGGACTCTAATCTGGAGAACTGGGTTTGATCCCCCGCTCCTCCACATGCAGCCAGCTGGGTGACCTTGGGTCAGTCACAGGTTCTCTCAAAGCTGTTCTCTCAAGAGCAGTTCTCTCAGCCCCACCTACCTCACAGGATGTCCATTGTGGGGAGAGGAAGGGAAAGGAGATTGTAAGCTGCTCTGAGACGCCGAGTGAAGGGCGGGGTATAAATCCAGTCTCCTCCTCCTCCTCCTCATGTTTTTCTTTCTTTGTGTGTGTGTGTGTGTGTGTGTGTGTGTTTGTGTGTATGTGTTTGTGAGCCTGGAATTCATGGCGACTTCTGGCGACACCCAAGTGGGGCTAGGATGTTTCAGAGAGGTGGCTTGATAACCTGACTCTGCGTCCCAGCCCTGATATTCCTTGGAGGTCGTCCTACCAAGTGCTTGCCAGGGTCAGCCCTGCTTCTCTTCCGTGATCTGACGAGATCGGGCTTGCCTGGGCTGTCCAGGTCAGGGCCTCTCTCAGTATTGTGATCGACAGTCGGCTCTGTGGTCTCAGGCAGCCAACCAAAGAGTGATTATTTATCGAAACATTTATATCCCGCCTTTCTCCGTAGCTCAAGGCAGGATAAAATGGAGGAGTGGAGAATGATGTAAGCCACTTTGTGTCCCTGCCGGGAGAGAAAGATAGAGCATACATATGTCGCGCAGTGCGTGTGTTTGTGTGAACCAGCACCTCGAACCTGTTTTGCACTCACAGCAGTCTTTCTCTCACCAGAGGCTTCCAATAGTAAACCACACTTACTCAGTCCAGTGGTAATTATGTACAGGAATTTATTTACAATATATACAGCTCTCAGACAAAGTGCCTCGCCAGACTCCATCCACCATCAAGGGGGGAAATATACAGTGGTACATTTCTACATATATACATATGTCCAGCCAATCAGAACAGTGCTGACTCCTGCTGACTGTGCTTCAGCTTTGCCCAGTCCAAACTGGCTGTATCTGGATTATTACAGTTGTCAGCTGTCAAGTAGATCCTGGAGATCTAGGTGCTGAAACTTATACACCGACAACATAAAGCTGATAAATAAATTGTCAAAGGGCAATAAAACCCCCAGTTCCTTCCTCCCCAGACTAGACAAGCTAAACGCAGTAGTGAGTAGACCACAGTCCCTAATAATTTATCCGAGTAATTTTGTGAATCGTTCAGTACAGGGCGTGATGTCATCTTTGCATCCTTTGATGTGTCGTGTTCGTATTTATGCTTTGCTTCAGTTCTATTTTTGAGGTTTCTGATTGGTTCCAGAACCCCGATCCTATTGCATTGCTTATTGAACATCCCGCCCTGTTGACTGCATTGACTCGCTCTGAGTCGGCCGCCTTGAGTCCCAACGGGAAAGATGGACTATAAGAAGAAGAGAAGAAGAGATTGGATTTATACCCCGCCCTTCACTACCCAAGGGAGTCTCAGAGCGGCTTACAAACTCCTTTCCCTTCCCCTCCCCACAACAGACACCCTGGGAGGTGGGTGGGGCTGAGAGAGCTCTGACACAAACTGCTCTTTTTCAAGGACAGCTGTGCCAGAGCTTGTGACTGACCCAAGGTCACATCAGCAGGTGCAAGTGGAGGAGTGGGGACTCAAACCCGGTTCTCCCAGATTAGAGTCCGCGCACTTAACCACTATACCAAACTATACCAAATAAATAAGTTAAGTAAACAAACAAGGCGACAAAGCACAATATAGTGCCTGCAGAGCCTGCTAAAAATTCCCAGGGACGGTGCTGCCCTCACCTCCGTGGGGAGGCAGTTCCATGAAGGGAGGGGCTTTGCCAGAACTAGCACAGTGTCGTGGTTGAGTGCGCGGACTCTAATCTGGGAGAACGGGGTTTGATTCCCCCACTCCTCCACCCGCACCTGGCTGGATGACCTCGGGCAAGCCGTCGCTCTGATAAGAGCTCTCTCAGCCCCACCTACCTCACAGGCAATGCTCCCCCTAAGCTGTGGAGTCCCATGAGCAAAAATTCTACTTTGTGAGCCACCAGTATTGAAGTTGTGAGCAGGTGATTTGGCTACTGCATAAATCAGTTTGCTCTGGAGCCCCATCCTTCCTGAGCTGAGACAAAAATGTGTGAGCCGGAGGGTAAAAAAAACTGTGAGCTAGCTTACACTAACTCAGCTTAGAGGGAACACTGCTCACAGGGTGCCTGTTGTGGGGAGGGGAAGGGAAAGGAGTTTGTAAGCCGCTCTGAGACACCTTTGGGCAGTGAAGGGCGGGGTATAAACCCAATCTCCTCCTCCTCCTCTTCTTCTTCTTCACCTGAGAGCCAGTTTGGTGTAGTGGTTAAGTGCGCGGACTCTAATCTGGGAGAACCGGGTTTGATTCCCCACTCCTCCACTTGCAGCTGCTGATGTGACCTTGGGTCAGTCACAAGCTCTGGCACAGCTGTCCTTGAAAAAGAGCAGTTTGTGTCAGAGTTCTCTCAGCCCCACCCACCTCACAGGGTGTCTGTTGTGGGGAGGGGAAGGGAGAGGAGTTTGTAAGCTGCTCTGACACTCCAAGTGAAGGGCGGGTTATAAATCCAATCTCTTCTTCTTCTTCTTCTTCTTCTCTTGAGCCCTTTTGTTTTTATTCATTCATTCATTCATTCATTCATTCATTCATTCATTCATTCTGTACCCCGCCCTCCCCACGAACAGGCTCGGGGCGGCTTACACAGTTGGGACAGAATTACCAGTAAAAACACCTACAATCAGTTAAAACCATTCAATACAAATAACATCATAAAATCATAAGGCACTCTAGTGCTCATTCAGCTACTTAAGGTGGCGTTCTAAAGATGTCTGTAAACAGACAGTTTCCAGCTCAGTGGTCTTCCCAAGTCACTCAGTGGCACGAGGCAGATGTTAAGGCAGAGGGCCGGGCTCGCTGGTGGTAATAGTGAGGGCGGCTCCTTAGTCGAAAGCCTGGTGGAAGAGCTCCGTCTCGCAGGCCCTGCGGAACCGCAAACCTTGGGGAATGAGGGATTGACGCTCCTTGCGTTCTCTGGAGCCATTCGACCCCCCCACGGGGATTTTCCCCCCTCTCCCAGTTTATCCTTCCACCCTTTCTCTGTTCTCTCTGCTGCCACCACAGGCCGCTAGTAGGCTTGCAGACTTTTGGCCTGAGCCAGGATCCCTTTCACAAGTATCAAAAGCCCTCTTCCTCTCTCTGCCCTTATGGAAGGAGCCAGACTTGGAAGCTTCGCTTGCTAGAGATACTCCCAGCTATGTGCCCCAGAAATGAAATTAGCAGTGGAACCATACCTCAAAAAGGATATTATAGCTTTGGAAAAACTGCAGAAAAGGGCAACTCGAATGATAAAAGGGTTGGAACACTTTCCCTAGAAGGAAAGGTTAAAGCGCTTAGGGCTCTTTAGCTTGGAGGAACGACGACCGAGGGGTGACATGATCGAGGGTTATAAGATTATGCATGGGAAAGAGCAGGTAGAGAAAGATGTACTTTTCTCCCTTTCTCACAATACAAGAACTCGTGGGCACTCCATGAAATTGCTGAGCGGTCGGGTTAGAACAGATAAAAGGAAGTACTTCTTCACCCAAAGAGTGATTAACACATGGAATTCACTGCCACAGGAGGGGGTGGCGGCTACAAGCATGGACGGCTTCAAAAGAGAATTAGATAAGCATATGGAGCAGAGGTCCATCAGTGGCTATTAGCCACAAGGTATAGATAGGGACTCTGGGGCAAGTGATGCTCTATCTTCTTGGTGCTAACAGCCCAAGAGATTAAGGGGTCAACATGATGATATAACGAGGAGGAAAACTACAAACAGAAATGGAACTGGACAGATGAATTCCAAAACAATCTATTTATTCACAATAATGGAAGGACTAAGGGTTATCCAGACGTGTTATCTAAATTGTTGACATTGGCTAAGCTATCTAAGTGTTGGGAACAAAGGTCATTTCAGTTTCTACCCTACTTGCTACATGAGATACATGCTCCATGAGACATAATGTAGATACTCCTTCACTATCTTTAAGCACCCCATATTACTCATAAAGGTCACAGACAGGAAAAGATAGGTTCTCCCTCAACCGTTAATGCACCCTTTTCAGGAAGTGGAAATTTCAATGCAACTTAATGATCACAAATACAGAGTGGAATTTTTGTCATACTAAAGTAATACAGAACAGAACGATTAATAACACAGTCCTAAGGAGGGCAGAATCAGCACAGGGAACCAGCCAGAGGTCATTTCGGGGGGGGAACGCGGGGGATCACAGTTCCCCCGGGTGAGGTACGGAGGGCGGGGCACATGACGAAGCCCCACCCCCTGCTTCCGGCCGCCCCGCTTCCGGCCCTCATTCAGCCAGGAGGAGGCAGGAGAAGAGGGAGGGTAAGTTGCTTCCTCCCTGCCTCTCCCCACCCCTGCCTGCCTGCCTGGGGCCAGGGAGGGCCTTCGTGGGGCTTCCTTGCACTCCCGCCGACCTTGCAGGTCCACCGCCGGGCCCCTCATGGGGCTCGGCACCGACGGCCGGGACCGTTGGGGGCGGGGTGAGTGGCCTTATGACACACTTCCGGTGATGTCAGGGGGTGTGGCATATGCTAATGAGTTATGCTAATGAGTTCCCCTAGCTCTTTTTCTACGAAACGACCCCTGCCTATCCTCCCTTTTTATCCTCGTAACGACGATCCTTTGAGGTCGGTTAGGCCGAGAGAGATAGTGACTGGCTCAGGATCTCCCAGCAAGCTTCCATGGCAGTGCGGGGGCTTCGCTCTGGGACTCCCAGTGTAACCGCCACACTTTCCTGGGAGGAGATGTCCCCTCCTTGTGGCCTTCTGAGACAGGGCGCTGTGCTGAAAAGTATCCGCTGCTCATAATTTGAATCGGGGGGGGGGTGTTTGCTGGTTTTGGAAGCCTTCAGGGTGTCACTTCTGAACAGAAGCCGACTGCATATTTTTGAGCTGAGGAAGACGGATCTGTGGTCTCTTGTGCAGTATGGATGGGGATATATAATGATTTTTTAAATTCAGATTATTCATATACTTTTCTGATTTTATGGAGATGTTATTAGGATTTAATTAACGCCTGTTAAATGGTAGGGCATCCCTTTTTATTTATTATTTTTATTTATTTACATGTGATTTGTATACCGCCCATGACCCCTAATGGGTCTCAGAGCGGTT
>NW_015159755.1:178066-195564 GCF_001447785.1 Gekko japonicus
GTTCACAGAGTACTAAAGGTAAAGGTAAAGGTTCCCTTGCTCGAAAGCCAGTCGAATCCAACTCTAGGGTTGCGGTGCTCATCTCCGTTTCAAAGCCGAAGAGCCAACGCTGTCCGGCACCAAGGCGCACGGAACGCTACAGCGTAGTAATTAATCCTACCTAGGGCCACAATGCAGTGAGGGGAGGGGGTAGCCTACCAGCACCCTTTTTCGGCATAGTCTTTTCTTCTCTGGCAGCTTTCGTTGTTGTTCCGGTGATCCAGGTGGCTGTCGGCCGGGCTCGAGCAGGCTGTCTCAATTTTTCTCTCCTTCGGAGCGGCGCGTCTTGGGTGCAGCTTTGGCCAATGTCCTAACGGCTCTAGCTGCGCTGCATCCCACGTCAGCGCGTTGCTCCGGCTCCACCTCCGCCCGATCCAGCCGCTGCCTTTTTCCTGGGTCGCTCTCCGCCGCCGCCATTGCTTTTGTTAAGTTAGCGTGTCTTTTTAGCTGATGCTAGCAGACAGGAAAACAACATTATTTTGCTGGTACAGCAGAAGACAGGTTTTCCAGTAGAGGTATTTGCTTGAAGGATAAAGTTCATGGTTTTGGTTGTTTGGGGTAAAACTCTGCAGTGTCTGGGTCAAAAAGGGCTTTAGTTTCATATCAGGAAAAAAACATTTTTTTTTGTTTGGGTATAAAGAATCCTTGCGGTATTATTATTAAGGTGAGGTTAAATAAACGTTTAAGATATCGTGTAGACACACCTTTTCTTGTACCTGACCAATGAGTGAATTACTACTCAGATAATGCTCTGTGGTTTTTGTGACCAATTATGAATCCTGAGTATTATCTCCTTAGCTATGTCACTCTGGGTATAAAGTTTCATGGACTTCCTTACTGTGGGCAGAAAGCAGTCAATTTTTGATGGGCTAGTTTGGCCTAACTGTTTTCAGGTGTTTTTATTGCAATTCAAATCAGTGAACATCCCTCCTCATTTTGACTTCTCTTTTTGGCTGGAAATCTATTTGTACTGCACTCGGTTACAAGAAGTTTTGCCCACCTGGGTTCGGACAATAAAGATGTGCTTCCCCGTTTTGTAAGCGGTTAAAAACAAAAGTGGCCTTTCATGACTGTTGGAGGCAAAACTACTTGGGAAAAGGAGGGTGCCCTGGCCTAGCCCCTGCACTGCATCTACAAGGTCCCAGGCTCGGGGTCCAGCATCCCATTTAAAAGATTTCAGATGCTGAAAAAGAACTGCTGCCGTCAGAGTAGGCAGCCTTGAGCTAGATGGACCAATGTTCTGTCTTTGTACAGGCAACTCCAGATGCCATCTAGCATCCCATCGTAAGGAACTGGCAGTTAGAATCAGCCCTGCATTTGCCAAAACAGGGTGTAGAACACTGTCATGTAGGGCTGCCAGCTCTGACCAGGAGACTTTCTGGAGATTTGAGGGTGATGCCTGTGAAAGAGGGGAATTTGGGGAGGGACTTCACCTATACTCTAGGGCAGTGATGGCGAACCTTTTAGAGACCGAGTGCCCAAACTGCGACCCAGAACCCAGTTATTTATCGCAAAGTGCCAACATGGCAATTTAACCTGAATACTGAGGTTTTACTTTAGAAAAAACAACTCATACCTTAACTTAAGATGATCCTAACAAAGTAAGGAAAGCAATCCCAAATGCGTTCATTTACTTAAAATTATTTGGCAGAGAATTCGACACTTTAATGATGGTCTGGGCCTGGCTGGGGCGATGGCACGCGTGCCCACTGAGAGGGCTCAGAGTGCCACCTCTGGCACCCGTGCCATAGGTTCGCCACCACTGCTCTATGGTATACCACAGAGCTGCCATACAAAGCTGCCGTTTCCTCCAGGGCATCAGGCAGGGCAAAAAAACAACAACCGTGAACAATTAACTATGAAAAAATAAATCAAACATTCAACGATCTTCGATATCTAATTTCTATAAGCAAAAATCCATACAGACAGCGATTCATATAAATAGACATGTATTCATTCCATTAATTTCCATGTAATGTCCACAATTTCAAAAACCACTCCAAAACCACACAAAATTGCTGAGCTCTGATCAAAGTAATTAGTCCAATAAAGGGCATAGTGCCATGAAGAAAGGATTATAATGCTTATTCCCTTTTGTAAACAATTTTTCACAAGATAGTTACTGAAGAGTAGTGATACAATGAATGGTAGTTTGTTCTTCAAGGGTCTTAATAACTTTCAAGGACACCGTCGTTGGGTTCTCCACCCAATGACGGTGTCCTTGAAAGTATCTTGTGAAAAATTGTTTGCAGTAATAGTTAATTCTTCATGGGCTGCGATCGCACATACAAGTGGCCACGCCATAGGCGCGAATGTGTCAGGGTTCGATAGATCACACCATACAGCGCTTCATAAGAGGTATTCTGTTTATTGGTAGTTCATAACTATGACACGTGAACTTCTTTTGTCAGCTAAAGCAGCAAGGCACCCTGAGTTATAGTAGTTTAAAAAAAAAACCCATTATTGTGCGCGCATTGTGCACGCGCGCGTAGGAGAATAGAAAGCGGGCAAAATAGAGAAGCCATTTGTTCCCAGCAGATCAGGAGCAGCTGGAAGCCCAAGGTCAAAAAAGCATAAGCAGATAACAACCCAGACAGGAGGCATTGTTAGTGTACCAGGCTGAGGAATCTTCCACACACACACACATTCCAGGGAAATGGCAGTGTCAACTGACTGAATGACGGGCGGATTTAATGGGTGTGATCAGATGTGAACGTCTGGCCAGCGCCCTGCACCCGTCGGCAACCCGTTTTGCTCCGCCACAAGAGCGGAGTTAAAAGACACTAGGGAAAGTCCACTGTCAAACGGGTTGCTACGGGCCACGGGCGGACGGACTTTTTCCTGTGTGATTGGGCCAGCGCGCTCTCACGCATCCCGACTCTGTGCCGTTTCCCCCCCCCCTTCTCAGTATGCACATCATTGCATACTGCCATAGGAAGCCCTCGGTGTGGAGATGCGATTCATCGATCCCCTGTTTAAGCGCATCGGAAACACGCAGCAAAAGAGAAACCCAACTCACCCGCGGTTTGCTCCTGATCATGCGGTGGTGGGCTGCCCCTGCAGCTCCCACGGGCCGTGTGATCGCGCAAATGTGGGTCAGATTGCTACGGAGCAAATGGCCTCGCTTCCCCCCCCCCCCGCATTATCTCGCCCGTGTGACCACAGCCATGGTTGCCTTTTTTTTTGCCTTGCCTGATCTTATTTCCTCCAGGGGAACTGATCTCGGTCAGGAGCTCAGCTGTAATTCCAGGAGGTTGGCAACCCTAGCTACAAGCATCCAGCGGGAGCACACAGGTCCTGTCAGTGTTGTCCAGTTGTGTTGATTTTTGCATTTTGTGTGTGTGTGTGAGGGTGACCGTGCCTGGAAGTTATGGCAGCCTCAGGTGACTCCTACTGGGGCGTGGAGGATGTTCAGGGAAGTGGCATGGGTAGCCTGCCGCTGCCTCCAGGCCCTGGTATTCTTTAGAGGTCTCCCATCCAGGTACTTGCTGGGGTCGGCCCTGCTTAGCTTCCGAGATCTGACGGGATTGGGCTAGCGTGGGCTATCCAAGTCAGCAGGGCTCTTTTTGTAGAAAAAGCCCAGCAGGAACTCATTAGCATAACAGGCCACACCCAACAGCAGGACCTCATTAGCATAGTAGGCCACACCCCTGATAGCACAGCTCATTAGCATATTGGGCCACACCCCCGTGTTGCCAGAAGTGTGGTCATCCAGCCACACCCACCTTTTGCTTTTTATTCTGTTTACCTTGTTTGTTGTCAAAACCCAGGGTTTTTTTTGTAGCAGGAACTCCTTTGCACGTTAGGCCACACCCCCTAACGTAGCCAATTCCAATGACTTTCTGCTGTTGGGTGTGGCCTGTTATGCTAATGAGCTCCTGCTGGGCGTGGCCAACTCAGGAGCCAGGCGGAACTCCGTTCCTGCCCAAAAATAGCCCTGCAGGTCAGGGCATCCAGTTGTTTTTTAAGAGAAAAACTGGGGAAGAAGAGAGAGAGAGAGGAGGAAAAAATGAGGTGGGAAGGGAGGAGAGTCAAACAGGTATCAATTAAATTTTACCGGTTAAACTAAGTGGAGATGAGAAGCAAAAGCGGTCAAAAATAAGTCAGGGAAAACGAGTGAAGACATCACTGGTAAATTGCGATGCTCCCTCTAAGCTGCGGAGTCTTGTGAGCAAAAATTCTGCTTTGTGAGCTGCTGGCCTTAAACTTGTGAGCAAGTGATTTGGCTGCTGCATAAATTAGTTTGCTCTGGAGCCCTCCTTTCTGAGCTAAGACAAAAATGTGTGAGCCGGAGGCTAAAAAACTGAGCTAGCTCACACTAACTCAGCTTAGAGGGAGCACTGGTCACATGCGCCTTTAGATCTGACATAGTCACAAACGCCTGACGGATCTAAAGGGTACGACCAGACAACAACATCTGGGAAAGATCCCGCAGTTGTCGGCAACCCGTGCTGCTCTGCCAGAGAAGCGGCGTTAAAAGACACGGGTGAAAGTCCGGTCCCGATGCTTCCCGACGGACTACAGATGGGCTTTCCCCTGTCCGATCGCTCAAGCACGCTCTCAAGCCGTTGGGGTGGTCTGATCATCCCATCCTGACTTGGTGCCATCCCCCCCCCCGCTTAGCAGTATGCGCATAATCGCATACTCCATGGGGAACCCTCAGTGTGGAGGTGCACATGGGAAACAAATTGCGAAAAAGCACTTGCACGTGGTGGCGTCCGATCACACAGCGACGGGGTGAGCCCACAGCACAAAAGGGTGTGTCATCTCGCAACTGCAAGTCAGATTCCTCCGGACGAAATAGGGGCGCCTCCCCTCCGCTCCAAATGGTGCGTGTGACCGCAGTCTCTCTAAAATAGCCCATCACTTGTCAGCCAGTATATATGAAATAATTAAAAGTGTTGCTAAGATTAGAATGATAAACAATTAAAAAAACTTAAAGAATGATACTTAGCATTTGTGTCAACGCATACTGGTGTAATGTTTCACGCCTGTTATTTTGTTGCACTCCTTACAAGAAACCTGTAAGGTAGGTCAGTGTTGTTATCCTCCTATTGCAGGCAAGAGGCCGAGGCTGCATTTGTGATGGGCACGTACAAACAACTCGTTTTGCGGTTCGCACACACTCCCTGTGTGCAGAGTGTAACGGAAGGCTTCTGAGTTTGGGAAATCTTGACTCATGTTCCCGTCACTGTCTTGTTATATTTTGGACAATTATAACCTGCTGAGAGCCAGTTTGGTGTAGTTGTTAAGAGCGGCGGACTCTAATCTGGAGAATGGGCTTCGATTCCACATTTCCCCACCTGATGCTAGTTGGGTGACCTTAAGCCAGTCACAGCACTCTCAGCCTAAAAATAAGCATAGCTTGCCACCTAGTGGTGCCAAAAAAGAGATACAGCTTCGGCAGCCAAACAGATCCCTTCTGGGATCTCCTGGCTATTCCACACACAATGCCATGTGATGATTAATTCATTTATAACCTGCTTTTCTCCCCAATTGGGACCCAAAGTGGTTTCCAACGTTGTTCTCCCATCCTGCCCAGAGTCACCCAACAAGCTTCCATGCAGAGCTAGCGTTCAAACCCGGGGCTCCCAGATCCTAATCCAGTGCTCTAATCTCTATGCCACGGTCCAGAGGCAGATGCCTGGACAAACTGGACTGAGTTTCCTTCGCACCTGCCCAGACTGCAAAACACCCATTGAAAAAAGGCAGTCCAATGATCGGAGTGGCTTGCTTAGAGCCATCGACTGAATCATAGCAGAGGGGAAATTTGAAATATGATCTTCCTGGTTTATAACTCTGGGCCCTAAACTATAACAGAAAGATGGGTGGGGGGAATGGAAAAGTGGGAAATGGGAAACCTGACTCCATTCAGTGGGATTTATAGTTCAAAAGTCGTTTTTATATATGGGAACGGATCTGATACTAAATTATTATGTTATTATAACTGTTGATGTATATTGAAAACTTTGTTGGTGATTAACTGGCTGGTTTGTAATTTTGGATTCTCAGGACTTTTGTATACTGTTTTGCAGTTATTGTACATGTTATAAGTTATGCTTGATCTTAATAAACGTTTTAAAAACCAAACCCTCCCCCCGAAAAGTGGGGGGGGCATATATCTGGTTAAAAAAAAAATTGGTCCCATGCAATGTCCCCTCTAAGCCATGGAGTCCTGTGAGCAAAAATTCTACATCGCGAGCTACTGGCATTCAAGTTGTGAGCGAGCGATTTGGCTACTGCATACATTAGCTTGCTCTGGAGCCCTCCTTCCTGAGCTGAGACAAAAAAATGTGTGAGCCAGAGGCTACAAAACCGTGAGCTAACTCACACTAACTCAGCTTAGAGGGAACACTGGTCCCATGTCCCATATTGAAGATGGGCCAAGATTTTGAAAAGATTGAAGGCCTTTCCCCCCCCATGATTCGGAATTAACTTCCAAAATTTGATGCCTCAGGATTTTAGACGTAGACGAGTTGAAAAGGGGGGGGGAGTGGTCAAATGTATCATCTGTCAAAGGATATTAGCTGTGCAAGCTACCGGTAAGTGAAACCTCCAGGTTCTCAATAAAGAGATTAAAAAAAGAGAAACCTCCAGGTTCAGAGGCAGCCTACTTCTGGCCAGAAGCTTTGCTCTGATCCAGCAGGGCTCTCCTTGTGTTCTAAGTCCTTCTGTGGGAAAGACAGCCTGTTCGTGAATGAAGCCAGTAAATGAACCAGACTGCTGCTCTAACATCCTTCCTGTTTTTCTCATTCTCTGTCTCCCGCCTGTTTTGCTTCGCTTTGATGATGGGTCCCCCACCCCGGTCACCTCCCAGAGTGACGTCGCGCTCCTGGCTGAGCACAGGCTGGTTCACCATGGTGATCGCTGTCGAGCTGTGCGACAGAGTTCATGTTTATGGGATGGTCCCCCCTAATTACTGCACGTAAGTAACGCCCTCTCCAGCCGACTGTCTCGTGAGTTTTGAGCCTTGCTGCCTCAGGCCGCTTCATCCTGTGTCTTTTGCTCCTCCCCCCTCCGCAGTCGTAAGAACCCCCTGCCCCGCAAGATGCCGTATCATTACTACGAGCCGAAGGGCCCGGACGAATGCTTCACCTACATCCACAACGAGCGGAGCCACCGGGGCAACCATCACCGGTTCATCACCGAGAAACGGGTCTTTGCCAACTGGGCAACCCTCTACAACATCACCTTCTCCCACCCGGACTGGGATTAGCCCAGCACAGAAGTGCCGAGGGCACACGACGTGCCAAACCCTCCTGCTCCGGCGGGGGGAGTCAGTGGGGCTGCGGCCGCCTCTCCGCATCCAAAAATAGGAACCCTTGGAGCGAAGAAGCTGGTCTGGCGGCCGAGGGCTTCGGATGGCCACCCACCGTCCGAGGGGGAACCAGAGCGACAGCCCGCCTTTCTGACACCCACAGACCCACTGAATCAAGTGGACCGCCCAGCCAGTTCAGCGTCCCGTTGGATTCCAGGAAGTCCAAAAACCAGGTGTGGACGCAGCAGCCTTCTCCCCACTCTCAACTGTATTCTGTTTCTGCACACGGGAGGTTCCCTCTAGCTATCCTAGTAGAAGCTCCTCCCACCCTTCTACTCAGATGTCAAAATGCAAGAGGGGAACTAGCTGGTACAGAGAAGGAACGACGGGAGACTGGGGCGTCCTGGAAGGGGTGTGTCATCTCGCTCCCACTTTCCCCCCTCCTGGCTCGCTCACTGAGGTGGCTTCCCAATTCTGGTCTGGACCTGGCCAAAGAGAAGCCCCCCAGCTGCTGCCGCTAACCCCGCTAGAGCTTTACCAGCCCCACTCCAAGAGCAGGGCGCCACGACATCGGCAGGAGGAGGAGGGCGTGGCTCTCGGGGGCAGCGAGGGCTCGCCCTCAAACTGCCTGTCGAGGTCCCCGGTTTAACGTGCGTTTTCATAGAAGCTCGAGCAGAGGCAGCGGAGAGGCCAGCGGCTTGTCCACGGCCGCTGACCGAGTACGAGGCAGAGGGGAGGCCCAGGCCTAAAGCCCCCACCCTCCCAAATCTCCCAGGCTTGCAGATGAAAAAGGAAGATCCCATTCAGACCGCCTCGCCAAGCAATGTGCTTTCCCACCCAGCCTGTCGTTAGCATTGCCAGATGGGGTGGAGATGGCAACTAGTTTGGGTACTTTTTGAAAGGGCCGGTCCGAGAGGCCGGCCAGGCGTTATTCACGATGATAAATAAGTGGAACCTCCCTCATCAGAGGCAGTGAATCTCTGAAAACCAGGGGGTCATTAAAAAAACAAACCCGGGGAAAGTAGCAGCCTTGTTGCCCCGCTTGTAGGTTTCCAGGGGTATCTGGCTGGGCCAGATTCCCTGCGACCCGAATGAATCCCCACCCCCCACCCCCGATCGTCCCCAATTAATCGCACCCTTTATTTTACTTTGGATTTTTAAATCCAGACTAAGCACCGCCTTTATGATGGTGCTTTTTCGTCACTTCTGTAGCGTTTCTTCCAGTTCAGAGACATGTTTGGCCATTCTTGTACAATCACAATTAACCCTAAAAGGTTGGTTTAGTTTGGGCAAATGAATACAGTTTGAGGTATAGTTCTGAGGCTGCTTTTTCTGAAAGCTTTTTTTTTTTTTTTAAAGGAGGTCAGGAGTGGGTAAAGGGAGGTATTCACCTCCTCCTTGCCAGCCACTTGTCTGCTCAAATCATGCCCCCCCCTGTTTTTCTATGTCGTTTCACTTCTGCCGAGAGCTGACCCACCCCTACTGAGCTCCAGGACCGAGATCGGAACTCGGTTCTCTTGACCAAACTTAGCATTCCTTCCCCTGCCTTGCACTGTCTCTAGCCTGTTCACTCTCTGTATGCACAATCACTACCACGCAGTCAGATTTGCTCTCCACACCTCCACCTGCACTGAATGGGCTGGAGGAGAAAGGAAACCCACCCCCCACCCCCGGCCACTCACACTGGCCTCGGCTGGGCAGACAAAAGGTCGGCGAACAGGTAACGATTTGGCACCGAATTGTCGCGAGGCCGCTGCTGTTTGATGCCTCTGCCTTCCTCCCGCTCCCCCCATTAAGCCATTCTGCCCTTAGCAACTCTTTGCAAGATCACCATGGCAACTCTTCACTGCCAGCGGCTGAGCTGGGGTTTTTTTTTGCTCTCTGAAGGGCCAGCGATGCCAATTTACAACTTACGCTTCCAGGTTTGCTCGGGTTTTTGTACTCAGGCACAGCTGGGTGCCGAGTCCGAGTTTTCCATCGGACTTATTTTTCTGAGCGGGCCGGCTGAGGCTACCCCCACCCCCACCCTCTAGGGTTTGGGCTGGAAGGAGCCCTCCCGCAGGTGTTAACGCAAACCTCCACAGCCTCCTTATCACTCCGCGGCATCCTTGTTTGCACCGGGGATGGCGTCAGAGCCCCGACACCGAGGCCCAACAAACACCACCCGATGAGCTACAAATGCTGCTGCGAAGGGGGTGATAATGTTTTTTTCGTTCCCTCTTATCTCCAAAGCGGGTCACTAGTCAAAAGCCAGGGGGGAAGACGCTTCACAAAGAAAATCCAGATAGACTTGTTCGCGGATTCCTGCTCAGGATACAGAGTTGTACCCCCGTCATCTGCCTTAACAATAATCAGACCTGCTCTCTGCTGTGTGATTTGCCAGCTATCTCATGTGTCCATCTTTATGGTGGCTTAACCAGCTTTCACATGTTGACCTGAGGGCCCCCCCTGTCCTCACAGGGAGGGGGAGATGCTGCGAGGCCTTCCCCAGGCTGCTGCTATCGTTTCTTGTTCTAACCTGTCGTCAATGCCGGGAGGAGAGAGGAGCTATCCCAGGTGATATGCAGGGGAGCTAATCTACCTGTTTCTGTATCTGCATGTTAGGTGACATCCAAGGGGGTCCGTAGACGTCTAACTCCGGATGAGTAGACAAGGCTCCAAAGACTTGGCTGCCGGGTCCTTTCTCAATTTGTCGCCAGCTTTGAATAACCTCGCCATGCCTCAGTCCCGCCCTCTGTAAAATGGGGTCGGGGAGAAAAGCTATCCGACCAGATTGGGGGGGGGGGGAGGTTATCAAATTTCCCTTTCATGATCCTGTCCAGAAAACTGTGGAAGCCACAGAAGGCTGTTGATACTTCGAGGCTTGCCAAATTCGCAGTTATCTGCACTCACGCTGGCACTCAGAAAAGGGCTTTGCGTCTGCGAATCTGGTTATGCACCTCCAGTGTGTTTAAAACCCAGCATTGGAACAAAGGGTGAGGGTTTTATCTTATAGCCGCCTCCACCATAGGAACTGCTGCTTGCCCTGGCTGTAAGCTACTGCGGCCGTATGAAGGCATGCGCAGAACTGCGGGCAGGACAGGCAGCTCACAGTTGGCACGAAGGGCGGCTATCGCAACTGTGCCAACTGCAGGCATGGGCTTTTGGCTAGCTTTTGATATAGACCAGCTTTGGAGTGAGCAAAAGATGAAACAAAAATGACCAAAGCCACCTTTGCATGTGGGAATTCAAGGTGCATAGAGTTGCATCATGCCACTTTATTTGGGTTCCTTTCCTTTCGTTGCACCTCTCACGTCTCCTTCCCTTAGGCCTAGTGGTTAATCTGCGTCGAGGCAGAATGACTTCAGACTGGAGTAGAAGCTCACATGTTGGAATGCATCCTTGAGAAAAATGTCCCCGCATGTAGAAAACTAGCTTGTCAGGGTGGGAGGCGAGGCAAGAACTCTTGACCTTGATGTGCTAGTTTTCTATACAAAGTGGATTTTGTTACATAGAGGAGCATTCTATCATGGGAGCCCTCGTCTGGAGCCTGAAATAACACTGCTGTAGCGTGAAAAGTAAGCCTAAAGACCCATGAAGAGTGAGAAGAGAACTAATCCCTGTGACCCATATTTAAGGGTGGGGCATGAGGATGGTCAGCTGTGTAATGTGTGAATGCCGCAGGGCTGTCAGTGGTGCAGAACTAGGAGAGGGGCGGCTACCTACATTGCCCCAGGTGTACACAGCTAACAAAATCTGGGATGGAGAAAACCCAATTCTTGGCTCTTTGCAAGATGTCACGTCCCGCGTTGTGTATATAGATAACTTGCTCCTAGTCCTCCTGAGTTATTGTGCAACTAGGGGATCTAAGTGCCAAATGTAGGATAGTCTCTTGTCTGAATGGCCCTGAGGGATACTTAAGGTACCCAGTTGGTCAGGCAAGGTTATATTTTTTATCAGTCACTTGTTTCTGTCAATCTAAAGAAGCACGCAAGCCTTCAAGTTACACGGAGCTCTTAATTAAAAGACTGCACATGACATGATGAAGCGTTCTGTGTAACGCGGAAGCTTGCAACAAAGTATACTGCCTTATCTATTAGCTATTGTCTCCTGTGGGACCAAAACGGTGACAATTGTCTTGATCACACTTGTGGACGATCAGACGTCTGGATGATTTGTAATCTTATTTACATATACTCAAAATAGATGTGTGCAGAACTAAAGCATAATTAAAGTGGACAATCCACGAACGTAGGGCTCATTTAGATTAGACCCAAGAGATCTGTGATCAGTCGAAGAGAAATCAAATCTATTAGCTCCCATAGGAGAAAAAGCAGGTTCCAAGTATCGACTCTGCTTTCAGTTTGAACTGCAAGTGTTTGTAGCTAATTGGCTATGTGGGACCTCATGGTAGGAACTGAAAGTAGTTTATTGTAGTATATTGTACATGAACAATGTTAAAGAGGAACACTTGGTCAGGATCAAGAGTGCCTTGATGATCTTTGTTGGTAGAATCGTCTAAAACATCTCTGCGGTTGGCAGAAAGTGTCTCAATAATCGGTCACTTCTTAGCTCAGTTCTTTTTGGGAGTTCCGTCCATGAGTCTTGCACCATTGATGAGAAGCAGTTAAATGTTGATGGAAGCATTGGTTCGCATGTGTGACTGTCTGCACACCAAATTGGAAAGGAGGAGAGTTTTGTAATTAATTTGTATGGAAATAAATATTGCTACATCTTTATCTTGCAGCATTTTCTTGTATTCCTTTTCTTTTAAATATACCCCTGAATCCGGTCCCTGTTACCTATCTCCTTGAAAATTCAAAATATTGTTGAATAGATCTTTATGTCTGACAGCAGCCAAGCTCACACATTAAGTTTCTCTTTACTCTGTACCCTTCATCTTTCCTTGTTCTCACTGACGCCCGAGTCTGAATAAATACATTCTCTCTGATCTGATACGATTAGGAAAAATAATATCAGATCGGAGAGAGTGTATGTATTCCGACAAAAGATCATAACAAAATAGGCAGACGTGTACGATTCAGAATGTCATATTCTCTTTTTTTAATACAGTCAGATTCTCATGTTGGTTTCTCTTTTTTACTTTTGCGATGCTGTTCTTTCACGCTGAACCTTTGTCACGAGATTTATTGTTTGCCATGTCCTGGAAATCCCAGCTGCATTCAGGCATCTTGAGAAACTGTGGTTTGTGAAACAAACTCCACTGTGGTCACACACACTCAATAATCCACTTTCAATGCACTTTCCAACTGGATTTTACTGGGTGAACTGGCAAAATCCAGTTGGGAAGTGGATTGAAAGTGGATTATTGAGTGTGTGTGACCACATCCATAGTTTATCAGATGCTACCGACAAATCTCAGTTTGTGCATAAACCCCAGATTGTCTGTTTTCTTGCCTTCCCATGCTCAGGAGCGACACTCCTTAATGTGGTCCACCCAGGACTTGAGCTCTTAACAATTAAAATGGCTTCTGAAGCTCAGTGCTTGCTTTTTAAAAGGACAGACCCTTAGGGCCCTAGCTTGCCTTGAAACTCTTGTGTCCAAATCCCAGGTGTCTGAGAAGTGACCGTGGTTACTCAGGGGTGAGGGAAATGTACTCTGCTCAAGCCCTGGGAAACGATTTACAGTCACTTTTTGTGTTGTCGGCATTGGGTCTGAACACTGGGTTGCCTTGACTCAAGTGAGCTGTGCTGAAGTCAAGTCCCGCTTCATACTAAGAGGGTTTTGGCTACTTCTTCCGTCGTTCCTCAAATCCTCACACATTTGGGTGACCGTTCTCCAAAGACGAAAAGCCCCCTGCACATCTGGCACAGAACAAGCCTACATTTCTCAAAAGGTGACCATACGAAACTGCCTTAGACTGGCTCGATTCAGCTATCACACCAGAACATGATTAAGGGGACTGGAGACTTGGTTGAACAAACCGTTCAACCCAAACCGTTCAACACATGGAATTCACTGCCACAGGGAGGGGTGGCGGCTACAAGCATGGACGGCTTCAAAAGGGAATTAGATAAGCATATGGAGCAGAGGTCCATCAGTGGCTATTAGCCACAAGGTATAGATAGGGACTCTGGGGCAAGTGATGCTCTGTCCTCTTGGTGCTTGGGGGGGTCAACAGTGGGAGGGCTTCTAATGTCCTGGCCCCACTGGTGGACCTCCTGATGGCACTGTTATTTCTGGCCACTGTGTGATACAGAGTGTTGGACTGGATGGGCCTTTGGCCTGATCCAACATTGGCATCTCTTATGTTCTTATGTAACCGTGATTTGTAATGGACCGGCAAACCTGGGTTTGAATTCCGTTTGCAGTCACAGTATGGCATTATAGTCTGACGTAATGTTTGAGCTGAATGCCGTGTGAATGGCAAGCGAATTAGAGACTTTATGGTGTGAGGTGACTTTGCAGACTGGGATATACGCTAACTATGGTTTGGTGTGATGGGTGAACTGACAAACCAGTTTTGGCTATTGTGTCATCTCTGGAGGCCACATAGCACCTAGATCAGTGATAGCAAACCTTTTAGAGACCGAGTGCCCAAACTGCGACCCAAAACCCACTTATTTATCGCAAAGTGCCAACGCGGCAATTTAACCTGAATACTGAGGTTTTACTTTAGAAAAAACAACTCATAATTAACTTAAGGTGATCCAAACAAGGTAAGGAAAGCAATCCCAAATGCTTTCATTTACTTAAAATTATTTGGCAGAGAATTCGACACTTTAATGATGGTCTGGGCCTGGCTGGGGCGATGGCACGCATGCCCACAGAGAGGGCTCTGAGTGCTACCTCTGGCACCCGTGCCATAGGTTCGCCACCACTGACCTAGATGTTTTAGTACTGAGCAGATGGACAATGAAAGCTGATGAACAGCTCTGAGGCGGAGCTTGCCTGTATGTTGGGAAAGTGAAACCACCTTAGCTAGCGCAAGCTGTGCTTTGGCATGGTTAATCAATCACATGCTTAATGGCATGAGGAATCCATTAAGCCTTTAAAGGCCTGCTCCACTCCTGTGGTAATGGTGCTGTGAATTGTGTGGTGCTTGCATGGGCCAGCTCCTAACATGGCAAAGTTGTTTGCATCGTATGTAGCTCTGGTGACCAGTTCCTTTGGAGTGAATCGGAGTTCTCCGCCACCATATGCTACATCTCTGGCATGTAGGAATGGTTTGGAACGGTGGTGGCGTAGTATCCCGTCATGCAAAACACGGTCCTGCGCCTGCCAAACACTGCGCCTGTCAGCGGTAGATGAGAAATCAGAAAGAGGACAGCAGGATAACAGGATGACACCGCTTTACAATTTGATTGCTGGGTAGACTCGTTGCTACGATGCCTACCCGGCAGCATGTTTGTACTGAGGAATAAAGCACCCTGCGTCCCGGCAAGCAGGCGAGTGCGAAAGAGGATCTCTTCAAACGGCAGCAGGGCACCCAACTAGACTGGGCAACTGAGTAAGGCTGGTATCAGAGGTCATTTCGGGGGGGATCGCGGGGGATCGCAGTTCCCCTGGGTGAGGTATGGGGGCGGGGCACATGACGAAGCCCCGCCCCCTGCTTCCGGCCGCCCCGCTTCCGGCCCTCATTCAGCCAGGAGGAGGCAGGAGAAGAGGGAGGGTAAGTTGCTTCCTCCCTGCCTCTCCCCACCTCTGCCTGCCTGGGGCCAGGGAGGGCCTTCGCGGGGCTTCCTTGCACTCCCGCCGCGCTTGCAGGTCCACCGCCCGGCCCCTCATGGGGCTCAGCAGTGGAGCTGCAAGGCCAGCAGCGGCCAGGACCGTTGGGGGCGGGGTGTGTGGCCTTATGACACACTTCCGGTGATGTCAGGGGGTGTGGCCTTATGACACACTTCCGGTGATGTCAGGGGGCGTGGCATATGCTAATGAGTTATGCTAATGAGTCCCCCTAGCTCTTTTTCTACGAAACGACCCCTGGCTGGTATCATCCGTTCATGAGCCCGGGGTCTGAGTCAGGTCCCTGGTCCACTTTGGTCCGTGTCACTGACTCCCCAATCACAGTGGTTCTCCAAGGCCTGAGCTAGGGCGGCCAGCCTCCAGGTGGAGCCTGGAGATCTGGAATTACAAAAGATCTCCAGACGACAAGAGGTCAGTTCCTTCGGAAGAAATGGAGGGTGGACTCTACGGCATGATTCCCTCCTGAGTCCCCTCCCCTCTCTAGACCCTGCACGCCACCCCCAAATCTCCAGGAATCCCCCAAACCAGAGTTGGCAACTGTATAAAACCAGGCAGAGCTCTCTCCCAGGCCCGCAACCAGAAAGCCTCTTCAGGGGAGTTGCCAGGAGTCAGGTCTCCGGCCTCTGTGGGGCCATGAGCCCGTTCAGTCCTCTCTCCAGCTTGCTGCTGCTGCTTTGGCCCTTCTCCGCTTAACCGGCATCTGAACTCGAGGCCGAGCAAAAGAGAACACAAAGGCATTCCAAAGGGAAAGAAGCCTTAGGCTGTGGGCAGTAAATTTCTCACAGCTGCTGTGGAAAACTGCAACCCCTCCAACTGTGGCCTTGGGCCACAGCATAAAAAAACCCCCACCCCTCACTGCTTTCCTTCCCACCGCCATTAACTTCTTTGTAGACCAAGCATTTCCCCCCCACCCCACTGCCGGAAGTAGGACAGAGAGGAAGGGGGGGGGGGAAAGAGGAACAGAGCATTAATTTTTCAGAATGTTTTATGGAGCCCTCTCCACCACTGAAGAAATCTTAAACCATCCATTTAAATTCTAGATACATTTGCACACACACGCAAACAATTGTTCAGGAGAAAATGGTATTCTTCCTCTGCTTTTGGATGGCACCATCTGAAAAGAGGCATTTCCTCTTGTGGGAGGGAAGAGAAACGGACACCACCGCCTTCTGCAAATTCTTGTATTCAGAATAATTTTTTTAATTGGCTGCCCCCTTAATCAAGCGACCACCTTTTCTGAGTTTTCCCCCTTCCTCGATGAAATCTCTGCCCGGCCCTGAAGCGCATACAGTCACCTTGAGCACTGATTTTTCGTAACCTAATTTTCCCTAAATGGTTAGTTTTTCCTCACAATACCCCTACCTCACAGGGTTGTTGTGAGGTTTATCTAGTGGATTTCTCCGCTAAGTATTGCTGCTCTGCTATTCAAATGGGTGGCATCTGTTGGCACTGGTGGTTGGAAAGGTATGTTCCTGGAGGTTCATGGGTGGAGTTCAGTGGATGAGGGTGGAGCCTGATGAACTTGGTGTAGTGGTTTGGTGGTGGAGCCAGTCTGGCGTAGTGGTGAAGTGCGCGGACTCTAATCTGGGAGAGCTGGGTTTGATTCCCCACTCCTCCTCCACTTGCACCTGGCTGGGTGACCTCGGGCAAGCCGTAGTTCTGATAAGAGCGGTCCTTGAAAAAGAGCAGTTTCTGTCAGAGCTCTCTCAGCCCCACCGACCTCACAGGGTGTCTGTTGTGGGGAGGGGGAGGGAGAGGAGTTTGTAAGCCGCTCTGAGACTCCGAGTGAAAGGCAGGGTATAAATCCAATCTTTTCTTCTCAGGGCCGTAGCCAGGAGTTTGTAATTCCCTTTAAATAAGTTGGGGGGCACTGACATCACAAAATAAAAAAGTCGGACCGAGAGAACCTCCGCGTCTTTGCTCCAAAAAACGCAAAATAAAGACTAATTGAGGACTATAACGACAAAAACAACTTGCTGATAAGAATGGGGAAGCAAAGAGGAGGGAAAGGAGGGAAAGCAGCCAAGAAAAACAACGAGGGAGCTCAACAAAATGAGCAAACTATGCAACCATCGGATGAGGACTCCCCTCCCCCATTAGAAGTCGACTTGGAAGAAGAGGCACCTAGCCGGCAGAGTAAAAGAAAACGTGAGGACTCAATTACTAAGAAAGACATACAGACCATGCTGGTGGAAATGAAAAAAGAAATTAGAGACAGCATCACCCCTATTCATCAGAAACTGGATGCTATGAATCTCAGCCTAACAGATCTGCGGGAAAGGACTGACCAGGCACTGACGCAAGCTGCTATAAATAAGCAGGATATACAAAGCCTGAAGACTTTTGAGACTTGGAGTAAGTCCAAGATTATTCTTTTGGATATTAAGGCTCGGGAAAGGAAAATTAAATTCAGGGGAATCTCCCCAAACTTTTGCATAGCCAAAGCCCTCACGGACTCTTTAAACCGCTGGCTCCAGGAATTATTGCATCTGCCGGCCGCACCAATTAGCCAAG
>NW_015159755.1:195661-196879 GCF_001447785.1 Gekko japonicus
TTCTTCTTCTTCTTCTTCTTCTTCTTCTTCTTCTTCTTCTTCTTCTTCTTCTTCTGTCTCAAGTCAAACAAACCCACAAATTGCCTCCCTCTTAGTGCCTGACTTCTGTACCCCACACAGTGCCCTCCTGGGGCCGTGGATGGCACTTGATGGGGTGAGGCAGAGTGTCTGGGTTGGGGTCTTGGCATGGGTCAATCAGTGGCAGAGCACCCGCTTTGCATGCAGGAGGTTCCAGGTTCTATCTCCAGCATCTCCACCGAAAAGGATCAGGTGGGAAGTTGCCTGAAAGATCTGAAAGGCCAGAGAGAACTAGTGAGCCAGTGAGAGCAGTCTCCGGTATAAGCCACTGTGGGTGCACAGTTGTGGCAAGGGCATTAGGACTGGGGAGAGCTGGGTGTGAATGCTGCGGCCAGCTAGGGAACTCACTGGGCAGGCCACCCTCAGCCCGACCTACCCCACAAGATTGTTGTGAGGGTAAACTGGAGGAGAGGGGGCGTCCTTGTGTTCCTTTAGGTAAAGGTAAAGGTCTCCCTTGCTCGAAAGCCAGTCGAGTCCGACTCTAGGGTTGCGGTGCTCATCTCCGTTTCAAAGCCGAAGAGCCAGCGCTGTCCGAAGACGTTTCCGTGGTCATGTGGCCGGCAGGACTAAACACCAAGGCGCACGGAACGCTGTTCCCTTCCCACCGAAGTGGTCCCTATTTATCTACTTGCAATTTCTTGCTTTCGAACTGCTAGGTTGGCAGGAGCTGGAACTGAAGACGGGAGCTCACTCCGTCTTGCGGCACCCGGGTCTCGAACTGCTGAACTACCCACCTTCCACAGCCTGCAGCTCAGCGTCTTAACCACTTGATTATCTTCCTTTGGAGGAAGAGAATCTAAAAGAACATAGTTTAGAAAACGTGATGGGAGGGATGCACCCGATGGGGTCGGAGGGTTGGTCAAGGGGCAGAGCTCGGGGGACTCCGGGGTGGAGCTTGAAGCAGAGCCGCGAGCGGAGCGGAGTTTAGAGCGCTCCCGGGAGAGCTGCATCCCCGGAGCTCGGATCGTGAGATTGGCAAGCCTCGTGCAGACCCCCGCCCGGGCCCTCGTGGCGCCTGGCCTGGCCGCTTCGCCTCCCCCCTCCGCCAGCCCGAGGGGGTTCCCTGCCCCAGGAGAGGCGAGGCAGGCAGGCAACGGCGGCTCCATCTGTTGCTGGCGCCCTCCGTGGGAAACCCCCCCC
>NW_015159755.1:197071-208945 GCF_001447785.1 Gekko japonicus
TCCAGTCCAGGGGGAAGCCGGACGGACAGTGTCAGACCTCGCCTTCTGTTTGGCCTCCGTGGCACCCGGAGACTGCGCTTTCTCCTCTGAGCATGGCCAGAGCGCCTCTCTCCTGATGTAAAAAAGGTAAAGGTCTCCCTTGCTCGAAAGCCAGTCGAGTCCGACTCTGGGGTTGCGGTGCTCATCTCCGTTTCCAAGCCGAAGAGCCAGCGCTGTCCGAAGACGTTTCCGTGGTCATGCGGCCGGCATGACTAAACACCGAGGCGCACGGAACGCTGTTCCCTTCCCACCGAAGTGGTACCTCTTTATCTACTTGCAATTTCTTGCTTTCGAACTGCTAGGTTGGCAGGAGCTGGAACTAGAGCCGGGAGCTCACTCCGTCTTGCGGCACACTCGGGTCTCGAACTGCTGAACTACTGACCTTCCACAGCCTGCAGTTCAGCGTCTTAACCACTTGAGCCACCGCAGCTCCCCTGTCCTTATGAGTAAGGAACAAATGCACTGCGTGTGCCCTTCCTCCTTAGGTGAAGACCCGGGAAGTGGCAACTGTTCCCTCGGCGCAGCGAGGAAGAAAACGAGTGCCTCTGTGTCAGTGCAGAGTGCTTCTTCCCCCTAGGACTGTATTCTCAGGACCAAGCCTTTGAGTCTGTGCAGGGCGTTCCTACCAGGTGCGCTTAGCCTGGCCGACCGTTTGGACTAGTGCCAACCCAATGTTCCCTCTAAGCTGTGGAGTCTTGTGAGCAAAAATTCTACTTTGTGAGCTACTGGCATTAAAGTCATGAGCGAGTGATTGGGCTACTGCATCAAATAGTTTGCTCTGGAGCCATCCTTCCTGAGCCAAGACAATAATGTGTGAGCCGGAGGCTAAAAAACTGTGAGCTAGCTCACACTAACTCAGCTTAGAGGGAACACTGGTGCCAACGCTGTAAGGAAACCCTGCTTTCTCAAGAGCATGTGCCGAGTGTCTTTGCACTTGGGAGTCCCTGCCGTGCGTTTCTGGCGATCCGCCCCCCCCTGAAACTTAGCAGATTCTCGTTTGAAGCCTGCGCTTGAGGAAGAGCAGGAAACTTGCTGCCCTCCAGACAAATAACATCCGAGCGTTTCTTTTGGGGGGGTGGGGGGGGGGCGCAGAAACAAGTTGCCAGTGCCCCCTCCAGGGAGGGAAGTTGTGCACCAAAAGCTTAGCAACTGAACCGGCCATTGTGAATTGTATGGCTTGCTAAATTAATTGACTCAATGACTGACCCACCTCGGAAAGTCAAACTGCCCTGGTCGAGCCTGGGGAATTCCCTGGAAGGGTCCATAAACCGAGGCCTGGCAGACGTTTAGTGCAACAACTTTCCCTTCTTCGGTGATCCATTTTGCTTTTGTTTTTGAGATACTGTCTAGCGTTGTATGCCCAGAGAGCCAAGAACTGAACAGGACGCTAAGAACACCAGGATCTGTGAGTGCCAGCCGGGGAGAGTCCTGCGATTCCCTGCCCCGATAATTTTCTCTGGCAAGATTTCACTTATGCCGCAGCCACTGTATGGCAGGGCTAGAGTCAGGATGGGACCGGTGGGGGGGACCCCCTTGCCAGGAGCACTGCTCTATCCCGCCTCAATTTTTTTCCCTTTTTTAAAAAATCAGGTTTTTAATTTGTGCCACTGTGCCCCCCCATCCTGCTGTTTAGCTTCCAGGATCTTGAGTGTGGCAAAGAGCTTAAAGGGAGATCCAGACAGCAGGGGCGGCCAATTTCTTCAGCGTGGGGGTTGGATCCTCTGCTGGTCACCCCCATGCCCTGTGTGCAAATGGTCTAGAGCAGTGGTGGCGAACCTATGGCACAGGTGCCAGAGGTGGCACTCAGAGCCCTCTCTGTGGGCACGCGTGCCATCACCCCAGCCAGGCCCTGACCATTGTTAAAGTGTCAAATTATCTGCCAAATAATTTTAAGTAAATGAAAGCATTTGGGATTGCTTTCCTTAGTTTGTTTGGATCATCTTAAGTTAATGTATGAGTTGTTTTTTTTCTAAAGTAAACCCTCAGTATTCAGGTTAAATTGCCGTGTTGGCACTTTGCGATCAATAAGTGGGTTTTGGGTCGCAGTTTGGGCACTCGGTCTCTAAAAGGTTCGCCGTCACTGGTCTAGGGTGAGTCTGGCCTCGCTTGGAAACCTTGTTGCATGGAGTTTGTCTATGCTTGTGGCCTGCTGCAGGGCTGCCAGTGAAAACAGCAGCCTGTGTCTCGTCTGTCCCCAGTAAACGAAAACACATGATATGGTACCATTGCATTGTCAGTTTCCTTCTGAGCACCAGCCAACCAAGTACAATGAAGGAACATATTGCTGGGATGTTACGAGGGCGGGGTGGAGACGCAGGCCTACTGTTTTCAGCGGCCTCTCCACCATCTTCATAACATCTAGATTCAGCCTGGGAGTCACATTGTCGATCTCATCCAACTGCCAAAATGCATGTGTGGAAGCCATGCATTTAACCATTCCGTCCCGTCTTTAGTTCCAGCTCCTGCCAACCTAGCAGTTCGAAAGCAAGAAATTGCAAGTAGATAAATAGGGACCCCTTTGGTGGGAAGGTAACAGTGTTCCGTGCGCCTTGGTGTTTAGTCATGCCGGCCACATGACCACGGAAACATCTTCGGACAGCGCTGGCTCTTCGGCTTGGAAACGGAGATGAGCACCGCAACCCTAGAGTCGGATTCGACTGGCTTTCGAGCAAGGGAAACCTTTACCTTTTGGGGGGTAATTAGCCATAAATGATTTATATATTAAAAGTTTATAGTGTTAATCAATTAATATTTTAATTGTCGTGCCGTTACGAGTTTATTATTTTTGTGGTGATTCTTTGGGATCTCATCGGAGTTTGCTATGGCCATATTCAGACCTCATAGCAAACCTCTCTGCCTGTGACAGGTATGAACAGAACTGCATGCATCTCCTTTTCCTCTTCACATGCTGAATGTGATCAAAGTCTTCCTGGGATGGGAGGTCTTGAATCAAGCCCCGGTTTGCTGTAATTCTTGAATGTGGGCACCTGGACAAGATGGACCATGTTCCCCCCCCTGAAACTAAGATTCTACACACAAATCCTGGTTTTAAAATCCCAGTTTGTGGGCACCTGGATTCAGACATCA
Source organism: Gekko japonicus (assembly GCF_001447785.1). Taxonomy (NCBI): domain Eukaryota; kingdom Metazoa; phylum Chordata; class Lepidosauria; order Squamata; family Gekkonidae; genus Gekko; species Gekko japonicus. The sequence continues at coordinate 200,198 of NW_015159755.1, forward strand.
TGGCAAAATGAACTTTGATCCAAGGTTTCCAAAACCATGAGGCCTTCAGTCATCCTCCGTGTACAAGGGGAAGGAGGGATGAGACGTTTGAGGGAGCAGGTGAGGAGAAACTGAATTTGAGTCTGTCTCAGTCGGAGGTCTGACGGCTGCATGTCTGAGATAACTGAAAAGCAGAGATCAGTGACGAAAGTTCTGTCTGTGGTGTCAGATCTCTCGTGGTCCATTCACACAGGACATTGCCACTCCTGGGCCTGGTTCACACGTGCAAGAAAATAAGGTGGGAATGATGTGGTAAAATGCTGAGGTGGTAGAATAAAGTATAAGACTTTTTGGACTGTGGTGGTGGGGGGGGAGGATCTTGTTTTACAATGCCTCTCCTGCATTAAAAGCTCCCTGCACATAGAAAGACTGTACAGCAAGCCAAGAGAGAGGACGGAACATTCCCGTTGTGCTAGATTTCTATTTGTGTGGAGGTTTTTTTATGCAGTGGAAAAATCTGAAGCCATATTCCACTGGCTTCAGCTGGAAGTGATGCAGGCTGTTTTCCTGCTTCCGGGCTCTTGCCGCCTAATTAAAGATAAAGTAAAGGTTCCCTTGCTCGAAAGCCAGTCGAGTCCGACTCTAGGGTTGCGGTGCTCATCTCCGTTTCAAAGCCGAAGAGCCAGCGCCGTCCGAAGACGTTTCCGTGGTCATGTGGCCGGCATGACTAAACACCAAGGTGCACGGAACGCTGTTACCTTCCCACCGAAGTGGTCCCTATTTATCTACTTGCCATTTCTTGCTTTCGAACTGCTAGGTTGGCAGGAGCTGGAACTAGAGACGGGAGCTCACTCCGTCATGCGGCACACCCGGGTCTCGAACTGCTGAACTGCCGACCTTCCACAGCCTGCAGTTCAGCGTCTTAACCACTTGAGCCACCGCAGCTCCTGCCGCCTAATTAGCTGGTCACAAAAGAGCTTGAGTTCCAGGCTGCCGGACAATCTTCTGATCTCCTGGCTATGCTGCACCCACTGCCATACGATTAATTAATTAATTAGCTCTTCATTCTTTGTAATGTTTGAACGAGCCCTTAGGCTTGGTTTACGCAAGCCAAAGAGTGAGGTAGTGAAGTCTGGAAGTGGGAAAGTGGATTGGGTTACCTCAGAATGCAAGTGGGAGGTGTTGGTTTTGAATGTGACCCCTTATAAGTTCCCCACAAGGACGCAGATAGCGCATTAAGGAAGACGTTTCTGGCCTTGTTGGTTCTCTGGTGTGCTAATGTTCTCCTTGCGGGGACTTTTCAAGTAGAGGAAAATGTAAAAATGTGATTGCCCACCCACAGTCTGAGATGGTACAGTCCATGCCAATGTACCACCTGAAGACTCTACCACCTTCTTCCGCTGCACGCATAGACCATTTCGTAATACAGGTGGATTCAACCATCAATCAGAAGGGGCAACTGCATTATACAGACCAATATCTGGTGTCCGTCACTAGACATCAGGATGGAAGATTTTTCATGTATCCAGACGCTTTAAACAGGATGTCGGTTCTTGGGACCTCAAGAGAGCCAGCATGGTGTAGTGGCTAAGAGTGGCAGACTCTTAATTTGATTCCCCACTCCTCCTCATGAAGCCTGCTGGGTGACCTTGGGCCAGTCACAGTTCTCTCAGAGCTGTCTCAGTCCCACTTACCTTTCAAGGTGCCTGTTGTGGGGAGAGGAAGGGAAAGGCGATTGTAAGCTGCTTTGAGACTCCTTCGGGTTGAGAAAAGCAGGGTATAACAACCAACTCTTCTTCTCTCTCTCACTGGGCCAGATAATCCTCAAGGACGTTTCTTCCAACACTGTTTATTGGTGGTATTCTCTGAACAATGCAGGGTGTAGTTACACCATGGTAGCACCACACCACCATAGCTGTCTCCATGGCAGAACCGTGGATTCTGTTTTGACTACCACACCTGTTTCCCCAAAGCAAATGAATGATAAAGATGCATTTGTTGTTCTAGCTAAAGAACAGAGCCTCCCTTGTCTCCCTCCTCTGCCGTTTGCGGCTCCGATTTGATGGGAATGTAACTAAAATCTAATTTTAGCTGGAGAATGTTTCCTTCTCTAGGTAACAGTGGGGCCAGGGAGTTCATTCCCTCACCTGGAACATCGATTCATCCTTTTGAAAAACAATCAAAAGGAGAACTGCTAGGCTTTTTTATTATTATTTTGGAGTGCTTTAGAAGTGTTACTTTTTAGAATATGACAGTTTCTGGTGAAAGAAATCGGTAGTCAGTGTTCCCTCCAAGCTGAGTTAGTGTGAGTTAGCTCACATTATTTTAGCCTCCGGCTCACACATTTTTGTCCTAGCTCAGGAAGGATGGGGCTCCAGAGCAGTGTTCCCTCTAAGCTGAGTTAGTGTGAGCCAGCTCACAGTTTTTTAGCCTCCGGCTCACACATTTTTGTCTTAGTTCAGGAAGGATGGCTCCTGAGCAAACTAATGTATGCAGTAGCCAAATCGCTCGCTCACAACTTTAATGCCAGTGGCTCAGAAAGTAGAATTTTTGCTCACAAGAGTCCACAGCTTAGAGGGAACATTGCTCCAGAGTAAACTAATTTATGCAGGAGCCAAACCACTCGCTCACCACTTTAATGCCAGCAGCTCACAAAGCAGAATTTTTGCTCGCAAGTCTCCACAGCTTAGAGGGAACATTGTCGGTGGCAGCGGATGTTCTCCAAAAGTGTCAGTGGTTGAGCGCTCACCCAAGATTCCTCTCTTCAGGGGATTTTTCATGCAATCCTGAAAAGTTCCCCCTTTCGCTAGGATGACTCTTGAGCCTTGCATAGCCTTTGAAAAGGTATAAAGAGTTACTCAAAAGAAAGTTTGTATTTTAGAAAGGTGTTCCTTGTGAGTGGGTAAAAATGGTATTGAAGAAAACCAGCATGGTGCAGTGGTTAGAATACTGAAGAAGAGAGAGAAAAGATTGGATTTATACCCCGCCCTTCACTACCCAAAGGCGTCTCAGAGCGGCTTACAATCTCCTTTCCCTTCCCCACAACAGACACCTTGTGAGGTAGGTGGGGCTGAGAGAGCTCTTTCAAGGACTGCTCTTGAGAGAACAGCTCTAAGAGAACTTATGACTGGCCTAAGGTCACACCAGCAGCTGCATGTGGAGAAGTGGGGAGTCAAACCTGGTTCTCCCAGATTAGAGTCGGCGCTCTTAACCACTACACCAAACTGGCTGATCAGTAGGAGACTCCAGAGTCTTGAGTTCAAATGTCGCCTCAGTCTCAATAAAATCCCCTGGCCAGTATCTTTGGCCAGTATTCTCCCTCAGCCTAACCTACCTCACAAGGTTATTGTGAGGATAAAATGGAGGAGGGGAGATTCATGTACTCAGAGGAAGGGCTGAATAACAAATGGGATAGATTATTAAATTCTAGGCAGGTAAACACTTCTGAATTTAGATATAACTTACATTTTCCTGACACTGACAATTCACAGATGCTAAAGCACACGGACACTTGGGCTCGGTAAGAGGGCTCTAAAAGTTCTTGTTATGAGGAAATGGCTGTTTTTTTCCATTCATTTATCTGATACCTCTCTTAGCAAGAAAAGCCAGCTCAAACACTGCTTTCTCACCAGGGCTGTTTTGAAGGCATTCGGGGAGACCTGAATACATCATGCCGAGATCCTTAGAGGAGGGGCAGGATAAAAATAAAATACCTAGAAAAAAGGACTGGGTTTCTTCAAGGAGTATGTTTCTGCTGCTAACAGTCTGTAAACACGAAAACACACATAGCCACTTGGGCTTGGGAGTCAGGTTCTAGAAATCTCTTTGGTCACAGTGAAGGCCACTGGTTTTCCCACTCAGTTTCTCTGGAACCCTACTTGAAAATATGACATGCCCACCTAGAGAGGAAGGATGGTTAGGGCAATGGGCCACCTTACAATGTTTATCTTGAGTCAGGGGTCATTTCCTGCAGGAGCGCACAGGAGCGGAGCTCCGGCAGTAAAGAGCCCAGGGGGCGGGCACATGCAACAAGCCCCACCCCCTGCTTCCGGCCGCCCCGCTTCCAGCCCTCATTCAGCCAGGAGGCGGCAGGAGAAGAGGGAGGGTAAGTTGCTTCCTCCCTGCCTCTCCCCACCCCTGCCTGCCTGGGGCCAGGGAGGGCCTTCGCGGGGCTTCCTCGCACTCCCGCTGGCCTTGCAGGTCCACCGCCGGGCCCCTGATGTCAGGGGGTGTGGCATATGCAAATAAATTATGCTAATTAGTTATGCTAATGAGATCCTGTACCTTTTATTCTACGAAGTGACCCCTGTCTTTAGTCAGTATTTTTGCCAATTCTGAGTGGGGAGATTCATGGAGTTTTGTGGGCAGGGTTTGGGGAGGAGAGGGCCCTGAGTGTTGATCCGGCACCAGAGAGGCCACCCTCCAAAGCAGCCATTTCCCCCAGGGGAACTGATCTATGTAGTAGTCTGGAGATCAGACGCAATTCCAGGAGATCTCCAGGCCCCACCAGGAGGCAATGTTCCCTCTAAGCTTTGGAGTCTTGTGAGCAAAAATTCTACTTTGTGAGTGAATGGCATTAAAGTTGTGAGCGAGAGATTTGACTGCTGCAGAAATTAGTTTCTTCTGGAGCCATCCTTCCTGAGCTAAGACAAAAATGTGTGAGCCAGAGGCTAAAAAACTGTGAGCTAGCTCACACTAACTCAGCTTAGAGGGAACATTGTCGGGAGGTTGGAAACCCTAAAGAGTGGGATAAAGAAAAGATACCCACTACTGACTAAAAACCCAAGAGAGGAGATCTTCTAATCAGCTTAAATACACATCTAGTCTTAACCATATTAATCTCATTACAAACTGAGCCACATAGTCTGTTAACTTTTCCCACATCTTAAATTTAACTGATATCAGGAAATACCCCAAAGCATCTCAATTCAAAATTTTCCAAAGGCACAATTCAGAGTCCTTCAGCCTTCACTTCTTCTTGTCCAGTCTCTTCCTCAACTTATAAGGACTTTTAGGAGCTGCTGCCCCTTTCTCTGACAGAGAGTCCCCTTCCTTATTTCTGTTATAGTTTGTAGTTTTAATAAAAAGGCAATAAAAAATTCCCCATCGGGGAGGGGAAAAAAAAAAGAAACCCTAAAGAGTGAGATTCTTTTTTTCTGCCCTCATCAAGACAATGAATGTTTTTAAATGTTTGGACACGCACACATACCAGAGAGATTTCAATATTTTACGTGTGCCCTTGACACAGCTAGTCACAGATATGGGGTTCACATTGAACTTTTGCTGGGTGAGGCTCTCTGAATCCAAACGGATCCATACGCTGCACTGTTCAGGACCATTTTCCTCTCCACCTGCAGGGAGCGGAAGAACAGAGTGCCTCTGTGCATGTACAGTCCGCCTAGGACTTACCCTTTCCTTGGACTTTGGGAGAGGAGGCATGGTGGCGGCTACGCTTTCCAAGCCAGTTGCATCACACAGTCCCCTAGCTTTTACAAACGGAGGCCTGGTTTCCTGGCCCCATCTCTGGAAACTAAAGCGTGAAATAAAAAGCAGAAATCACCGGCACTCCAGCACCGTGGCATGTCAGACTGTTTCTCTTGGAAAGAGTCCAGTGGCGTAGCCTTCAGGCGGTTGCACCCCATATAGTTTTCAATCATGAATCCAGTTGCTTTAGTGTACAACTTCCCTGTAACACAAACCTGTGAGAGATTGCCAAAGGAGGGGGGTAAACAACTGCGAAGAGCTCCAATTCCAGTAAGTCCTTAGGCGTTTAAGAAGGCCGATTGCTCTACCACTCTATGGTTTTCCTCCCTTCTACTGATTCTCAGCTCCCCATAACATTCCAAAGGCTGGGAACAGACTCAATATTAATCAGGCCATTTTCCCCCCTGGGTTTTAAAGTTACAAAATAACTTCAATTTTGGTTTTTTGCATACCTAAGGAGTCCCAGTACAGAAGCCCCTATCTCTCTATTGACTATCAGTGGTCTGGTTAAGCCGCTTTCAGGATTGGCATGAACCACACACTTAACTCAGTAATCGAAGGAGAAACAGAGTTGGTTTTTGTACTCTGCCCTTCACTACCCAAAGGAGTCTCGGAGCGGCTTACAATCGCTTTCCCTTCCTCTCCCCACAACAGACACCCTGTGAAGCAGGTGGGGCTGAGAGAGCTCCAAGAGAACTGTGGCTGGCCCAAGGTCACCCAGCAGGCGTCATGTGGAGGAGGAGTGGGGAATCAAACCCAGTGCTCCAGATTAGAGTCCGCTGCTCTTAACCACTATACCACACTAATGCTGACACTTCCTCAGGTATAGGGGTGCGATGGGCAGGACATGGCCTGGTTTCAGTGTAAAGCTGTTTATAACTTTATGTCCAGAAGCTGGAAATCCCCATCCCACCCCAGATCTTCCTCTCCAGTATTCTACAGGGTGTCAGGGGTTTGAGCTAGCCATGATCACTCATGTGGGTTCTTCTTCATCAATTATTGGTTCGTCAACTGATTTGTTTGTTTCTTTCCTTCATTTATATCCTGCCTTTCTCTTACACTCCCCTCCTCTCCATGTTATCATCACAACAGCCCTATGAGGTAGGTCAGGCTGGGAGTGTGCGACTAGCCCAAGATCACCCAGCGAGCTTTCATGGCAGTGCAGGGATTCGAACCTGGGTCCCCCAGATTCTAGTCTGACACTCTAGCCACTACAACACTTGCTTCTGTGATATTATGTGTGGGCAAGTTAGGGTTGCCAACCTTCAGGTAGGGGAATCCCAAAGACAACATCCATGACCAAAATAACAAAGAGTCAATAAAGATAAGTCACAAAAATGTTTACTGTAGTAATTTCTGTAGAATTTTTTCTTCTATTATCACTCGTGCGCTAACGAACACTGCGCAATGAACAATTCGTTTCACAATATTTGCTTTATCTGTGCTTGTAGCAGGGGTCATTTCGTAGAAAAAGAGCTAGGGGGACTCATTAGCATAACTCATTAGCATATGCCACACCCCCTGACATCACCGGAAGTGTGTCCTCCCCACAGCCGGCAGCGACCTCCAGCGGGCACCAGCAGGGAGTTCCAGGCCCCGCCCTCCCGCACCTCACCCGGGGGGATGGCGTCCCCCCGCGTCGTCCCCCCCAAATGACCCCTGGGCAGAAGGATAAGACCAACACATTTGGTGTACTGGAAGTCTTCTTCACAAAGTCACAACAGCCCCATCACTCTTTGATGCCTATACTCTTGCCAACCTTGGGCACCTGGCAACCTCATCAAGACTTTTTGCAGAGAACTGCTACCAACTCCAATGTCACAAAGTTTTTCTCCAAAGTTCTGTGCTTACTCCAGGAAGAATCATCAACCTCTCAGTCCCAAATCTCACATGACATTCAGGGTTATCTCCCTTCTGGTAGTGTTTGAGACAGCTGGATGATAGGAACAATTCAAGAAGGATGCTTTTTACTGGTGCATGGAGATACAGGCTGTCTCAGAAGGAAAACTGGCAACCCCAGAGCCAGCCAGATGTTTTGTCCTCCTGCTCCAGACAAGTGAAGATTTATCAGGAACTAGGGATGCTGAGATCTTGGAAGTGAACATGCTGGGGCCAGGTGAGCATCCCTTGCTCATTTACTGTGACCTACTTGTCAGTTGTGCATAGAATCAGTATGTCTCGCCCTCACTGAGCTGAGAACATTGTGGGTGTGATAGGTAAGTTTTGTGTCTTTATGTTCTGGAACTCATAGCAGTCTGTGAGTCTCCTGCTCTGTCCTGCCTTCGTGATCTCTCATTTCTGGCTTCTAACCTTCAGATAGGGCCTGGAGATCTCATGGAACGACATCTGATCTCCAGATTAAGACAGATCAGTTCCCCTGGAGAAAATGGCTGCTTCGGAGGGTGGCCTCTATGGCAATATGCCCCGCCCCTCCCCAAATCTTGCCTTCCCCCAAGCTCCACCCCCAAAATCTCCAGGTATGTCCCAGTCCCCGAGTTGGCAACCCTAGGACAAGTGTGAAATCAAAGATTATCTGCCACAGTCTGAACTCTGGTATCAGCGCATATCAGCTTGAGCATGATGCTTTCCCATGCAGGCCGCTCACACATTTGGGGAAGGGTTCTCCGGGAAGTGTCACATGATCTTCTGGGGCACATCTGTGAACCAGCCAGCCCCTTAGATGAGAGGCAGTTCTCTGGTGGCAATGAACGGAGCGGAATTTGGCCTGAGAAGGATTTAGTTCAAATGTCTGTTCAGCCTCGAGGCCCGGAGTGAAACTGAACGGCACACTGGAGAGAGGTGAATGATCTCTCACTCTTCCTTTCAAACTGAAAAGCGTCGGTGGAGGCTGCCGGCTTCAGGAGCAGGAGGAAAGTTTGCTTAGCCCCAGAGGTTGATTCGGGGGGGATCGCGGGGGATCGCAGTTCCCCCGGTGAGGTGCAGGGGGCGGGGCACACGACGAAGCCCCGCCCCCTTCTTCCGTCCGCCCCCTGCTTCCAGCCTCATTCTGTTGCAGAAGGAGGAAGAAGCAGGAGGGTAAGTTGGCGTCCTCCCCCTCTGCCTGGCCGAGGCCACTCCACGTGGCCTCCGCAAGGACTCCCAGCCCCATCCAGGAGCTTCCCCGAGGTAGCTGTGTTAGTCTGTTGCTGCAAAATAGTCCAAGAGTTCAAATAGCACCTTTAAGACTAACAAATAGCACCTTTAAGACTAACCTTTAAGACTAAGACTAACTGAGTGGTGGGTGTGGCCTTATGACACACTTCCAGTGATGGCAGGGGGTGTGGC
>NW_015159755.1:209452-210061 GCF_001447785.1 Gekko japonicus
GTTGCTTCCTACCCGCCTCTCCCCACCCCTGCCTGCCTGGGGCCAGGGAGGGCCTTCGCAGGGCTTCCTTGCACTCCCGCCGGCCTTGCAGGCCCACCGCCGGGCCACTCATGGGGCTCGGCAGTGGAGCTGCAAGGCCGGTGGTGGCCAGGACCGTTGGGGGCAGGGTGTGTGGCCTTATGACACACTTCCGGTGATGTCAGGGGGTGTGGCACATGCTAATGAGTTATGCTAATGAGTTCCCCTAGCTCTTTTTCTACGAAACGACCCCTGAGAGGACATATCCTCTTTTGTTTTGATGTCTGTCCTCTTTTGGGCTCTTCTAAAAAAACTGATGTAAATGTCCTCATTTTTGGGCTGGGAGGCTGAGCCTGTTTTGCCGTATAGTCCCCCAGTGGAGGCCAGCTTCAGCTTAAATAGCGGGGGCATTGAAAATGAGACTCTGTCATAGCGATTGGTTGCTTGAAGTAGTCAGACGGGGAATATGTCCTGTTTTTTGCTTTTCAAAATATGGTCACCCTCGTAAAGCAGACCCTTTCTCCTTCCGCCCTTCTGTTCCCTGCTATGGCTTCTGATGCTACTTTTCAGTGGGGGGGGGGGGGGAGAAAA
>NW_015159755.1:210254-234427 GCF_001447785.1 Gekko japonicus
TGGGGAATCAAACCCGGTTCTCCCAGATCAGAGTCTGTGCTCCTAACCACTATACCTAACTGGCACCAAAAGCAAATGAGAAACTCTTCACGCCTCTCCCACATCTGGCTTTCACTGAGTGGCCTTTGGCTGGGCACAGGATTGCTGTGGAGTTCAAATATCTCACCCTGAACTCCAGGGTGGCGGACAAGGTCCCAGTGTGGTAGACCATCTCCATGCTTGTGGCTTAATCCTTTCTTGTGGTTTATTCCACTGCTTCTTCTTGTGCCTTCTGCAAGAGACGATCGAGAGCCAGGCTGCTCTTGAAAGGCTTGGGGGGGAAATCAGCACTTCTTTGTGCCTCTTATTTTTCCTCTTTGGGGGGGCTTCCCTGCTCTTAGCCTTCTGGCCTTGGGCAATAGTTATCTTCCAGGGTTGGCTGGCTGAAGCTTTGAAGAAGAAGAAGAGATTGGATTTATACCCCGCCCTTCTCTACCCGAAGGAGTCTCAGAGCGGCTTACAAACTCCTTTCCCTTCCCCTCCCCACAACAGGCACCTTGTGAGGTAGGTGGGACTGAGAGAGCTCTGACAGAAACTGCTCTTTTTCAAGGACAGCTCTTACCAGAACTACGGCTTGCCCAAGGTCATCCAGCAGGTGCAAGTGGAGGAGTGGGGAATCAAGGCCGGTTCTCCAGGGGTCATTTCGTAAAATAAGAGGTGCAGGAGCTCATTAGCATAACTCATTAGCATAACTTATTTGCATATGCCACACACCCTGACATCACCGGAAGTGTGTCAGAAGGCAACACCCACCGCTCAGGCTCCACTGGACTGTTTTGGGTTTCTAGCTATTGCGGGGAGGGGGGAATGGGCATTTCTGCCCTAGCAGAGGAAGGGAGAGTTTGTACCCGAATAAAACTTGGTCTTAAAGGGGCCACTGGACTGTTTTGGGTGGGGGAGCCCCCTCTGCAGCTTACCTGGCTGCTTCTTGCTCTGACTGAGGGCTGCTGGGAGCAGGGGGTGGGGCTTGTTGCATGCGCCCGCCCCCTGGGCTCTTTACTGCCGGAGCTCCGCTCCTGTGCGCTCCTGCAGGAAATGACCCCTGCGGTTCTCCCAGATTAGAGTCCGCGCACTTAACCACCACACCAAACTGACCACCTCCAGACAATGAAAAGGTGGCGTGGCACAGACCGCCCCTCACCAGCACAGCCTTGGATTGTACCCCGTTTGCTGGGCTGCAGCAGCTGCATGGTCCTGAAGCCATCTGGGGGGTGGGGGATTGTTGTGGGCAGGGCTATTTTTGGGCAGGAACGCACAGGAATGGAGTTCCGGCTGGCTCCCAAGTTGACCACGCCCAGCAGGAACTCATTAGCATAATAGGCCACACCCAATAGCAGAAGCTCATTAGGATTGGCTACATTAGGGGTGTGTGGCCTAACATGCAAAGGAGTTCCTGCTCCAAAAAAAGCCCTGGGTTTTGACAACAAACAAGGTAAACAGAATAAGAAGCAAAAGGTGGGTGTGGCTGGATGACCACACTTCTGGTAACACGGGGGTGCGGCCTAGTATGCTAATGAGATATGCTCATGGGTGTGGCTAGATATGCCAATGAGTTTCTGTTGTTGGGTGTGGCCTATTATGCTAATGAGTTCCTGCTGGGCTTTTTCTACAAAAAAACCCCCCCTGGTTGTGGGTCTGCTCCTCTCTGCTTTTCTTCTCAAGCCGGCACTTCAAAGGAGATATTTGCTCGATGGCTGGCTTCTCTTCCTTGTTCGCCACCCAAAATTTGCAAGAACAGAGACGGGGAGGGCGAGGCGGGAGCTGCCAGCATCCAGATCAATTAGCATTAATGAACGAAAACAACCCAGCCAGGTTTTGATGCCTACCAAAGCTAGTGAAGGGCTGGCAGGCTTCCCTTTGGGCTGGCAAATGGCCCACCATTGGTGGCTCTGCAGTGGCTCAGCCACCTCTGCTTTACTAAGGATGGGGAAATCTAGCAGCAACGGAGGAAAGAACCTGTGGAGCTGCCTACAGACCGAGTCGTACCTGTTCCCTGTGTAGCTCCGTGGTTATCTGGATTCTCAGACAGAATCTTTCCCAACAGCTGATAACTTGAGAGCCTTCAGAGAGGAGGGGGATTGAACTGGGGGGGGCAGTGTTCCCTCTAAACTGAGTTAGTGCGAGCCGGCTCACAGTTTTCTAGCCTCCGGCTCACACATTTTTGTCTTAGCTCAGGAAGGACAGCTCCAGAAGGAAACTAATTTATGCAGCGGCCGAATCCTTTACTCACAACTTTAATGCCAGGAGCTCACAAAGTAGAAGTTTTGCTCACACGACTCCTCAGCAGCTTAGAGGGAGAATTGCTGGGGGCCGCCTTTGGCTGAGCCACAGGCTCTACCATGGAGTCGTCTCCCCCCCCCGCTCCGCTGTGTTGCCCTGGGATCCAGGAAAAACCCCCATATGGTTATGGTAACGAAAGTATATATTTCAAACGATAAGCGAGTATCGCGGGTCCCTCCCTTGTAAATATATATTCACATAGTAAAGGCAAAACTCATATATTATACAACCCAATCAAACCGTAATGGAAACCACAGGCAATCTCATATACACTTAATAGTCCAAGGCTCTTATCTTCAAAGAAAGAAAGGAATAAAGTGCTGTGCCAATGATAAAGGGCTTCTTTAAAGATAGTAGACTGTTGTCGTTCTTGGTTGTAATACGCAGACTTCAGGGTGCTTCTGTGGACAAGATATACACATTGTTTTATGCTTCTTGCTCTCAAGCAGTCACTTGCTTCCAAGTAATTCTATCCAAATCATTCTGTCCAGATCTTCTCAGCAGATAGAAAGCAACCCCTGCTCGCCGCTCGCCACTTCCCTCCCAAGCAGCGGCGGCGTTCACAGAGCGTTCCCTGCGCATGCGCAGGGGATGCTCTGTGAGTTTCGGGGGGATTTAAACATCCGATTTTTTTTCAACATTTAGGATTTCTGTGCACAAACCTCTCCCTGCCCCCCAAGTACCCCCGAAGTGCGGATTTAGATATCCGCACAGAGGGGGCCACTTCACTATTAGATATATAGATATTCCATCAATGGGGTTGCTAGCCGAAATGTCGCCGTTTCACCAAGGCTTCTTCATAGTTGGACAATCACCACACACAGCATAAGAACATCCTTACACGGCACAGAGAACATTCGTACCTTCACACAGGTTTTCTCATTTACTATGTGAATGTATATTTATACTTATGATGTGTTGAGATTGCACTCTTAGTTATTGTTGAGATATATGAAATGAGAGCCAGTTTGGTGTCGTGGTTAAGAGCGCGGACTCTAATCTGGGAGAACCGGGTTTGATTCCCCGCTCCTCCACATGCAGCTGCTGGTGAGACCTTGGGTCAGTCACAAGTTCTCTCAGAGCTGTTCTCTCAGGAGCAGTTCTCAAAAGAGCTCTCTCAGCACCACCTACTTCACAGGGTGTCTGTTGTGGGGAAGGGGAAGGGAAAGGAGATTGTAAGCCTCCTTCAAGTAGTGAAGGGTGGGGTATAAATCCAATCTCTTCTCTCTTCTCTTCTGCTTTCATTACTATAACCTCAGGTTTTTTCCTGGATCATATAGTTCTGTTTCCGTGGTTCTCTCCTATATTGTATTGCTTTGCCCTGGGATGCTGGAAGAAGGCAGGATGGATTATTGTGAATTACAGTTATCTTCACACAATTCAAAGTGTTAGCTCTTATCTTGGAAGCGGCCAGGGCTATTTTTGGGCAGGAACGCACAGGAACGGAGTTCCGGCTGGCTCCTGAGTTGGCCACGCCCAGCAGGAACTCATTAGCATAACAGGCCACACCTAATAGCAGAAACTCGTTAGGATTGGCTTCATTAGGGTATGTGTGGCCTAACATGCAAAGAAGTTCCTGCTACAAAAAACCCCCAGGGTTTTGACAACAAACAAAGTAAACAGAATAAGAAGCAAAAGGTGGGTGTGGCTGGACACCAACACTTCTGGTAACATGGGGGCATGGCCTAATATGCTAACGAGTTTCTGCTGCTGGGTGTTGCCAATTATGCTAATGAGTTCCTGCTGGGCTTTTTCTACAAAAAAAGCCCTGGAAGCGGCCATCTACTGGATGAGACCCATGGTCCATCTGGATCAGTGTTGCCTACTCTACCTAGGGTTGCCATATCCTGGTTGGGAGATTCCTGGACATTTGGGGAAGTGGAAGTTGGGGAGGGAAGGGAGGGATATCAGCTGGGTGTAATGCCTTGGAGCCCACCCTCCAAAGTAGCCATATTCTCCAGGGGAACTGATCTCTGTAGTTTGGAGATGAGTTGTCATTCCAGGAGATCTCCAGTCCCCACCTGGAGGCTGGCAACTGTAATTCTGACTGGCAGCTCTCCATAAATTTGGGCAGAGAAAGCGAGAACAGGGGTCTGTGGACACCTTAAAGACGATCAGAAATATATTCCAGCATAAGCTTTCGTGCATCAGACACAAGGCAGAGAAAGTTCCTTCTTACTGGTTGCTACCAGAGAGGCCGAGCGCCGAAGAATAGATTCTTTTGAACTATGGTGCTGGAGAAGACTCTCGAGAGTCCCTTGGACTGCAAGGAGATCAAATCAGTCAATCCTAAAAGAAACCAACCCTGACTGTTCCCTGGAAGGCCAGATAATGAAACTGAAGCTCAAATACTTTGGCCACCCAATGAGAAGGGAGCACTCACTGGAGAAGACCCTGATGCTGGGAAAGATTGAAGGTCAAAGAAGACCGGGACGGCAAAGGATGAGATGGTTAGACAGTGTCACAGATGCAATGAACATGAAATTGAGCAAGCTTCAGAGGACGGCGGAAGACAGGAAGGCCTGGCGTGATCTGGTCCATGGGGTCACGAAGAGTCGGACTCCACTGTGCGACTGAACAACAACAACCAGAGATACTCTTGTTTTTGAAAAAAATGCTTTTATTGTTTGTACATAGTTATGTGGTCCATAAAGGTAATATTTAGGTGTAAACCCCCTCCACCAAAAAGAGTCAAGGGAAGAAGAAACATTGAAAGAAGCTATATGAATATGTAGTTCAGCTTATACAGTTAAAGCAGATAATGCATTTAGACACAATGGCTTGGATCCTGAGCACCGAAAGCAGAAATGTGCCAGAGGAAGGCAACTTCTCCATCAGTCCCGCTCACTAAAAGTCTTCTGTGCCCTTGAATGTGTGCTCCTATAAGTCTGTGGACCCCCAAAACAGTGGGGGTGTGTGTGGCAAAGCGCACATCTGCAGTGGGAAGAGAAAGTCAGCCGAAATTTCCCACCTGTCCGCTGCCACCGGGAAGCCATTATGTACTAGATCTGCTGTTAAGAGCCCGTGGGACATAGTGGTTAGAGCATCAGTCTAAGATCTCAGAGACCCAAGTTCAAATTCCCACTTTGCCATGGAAGTGGGCTGGGTGACCTCAGGCCAGTCTCTCTCTTTCACACACACTTAACAGGGCTATTATTGGGCAGGAACGCACAGGAACAGAGTTCCGGCTGGCTTCCAAGTTGGCCACGCCCAGCAGGAACGCATTAGCATAATAGGCCACACCCAACAGCAGAAACCCATTAGGATTGGCTACATTAGGGGTGTGGGGCCTAACATGCAAAGGAGTTCCTGCTACAAAAAAGCCCTGGGTTTGACCACAAACAAGGTAAACAGAATAAGAAGCAAAAGGTGGGTGTGGCTGGATGACCACACTTCTGGTAACATGGGGGTGTGGCCTAATATGCCAATGAGCTGTGCTGTCAGGGGTGTGGCCCACTATGCTAATGAATTTCTGCTGTTGGGTGTGGCCTATTATGCTAATGAGTTCCTGCTGGGCTTTTTCTACAAGAAAAGCCCTGCACACACACATAGCCTAGCCTGCTTTTCAGGGTTGTTGTGAGGATAAGAATGGAGGGAGGGAGAATGATGTTGTAAGTCGCCTTGGGTTGGAGTTGCCAGGTAGCTCTGGGCAGCTGGTGGGGGATGGAGGGAGTGGGCTTACCGGGATCTGGGAGTTTCATCAAACGTTCCAGCAACAGGCCCACATGACTTCCAATGTGACCTGGAAGTAGGGATACCACTCCCCAGGTGGAGGGCGGGGGATTCCCTGCTTTTGCGGGCTCCTTTTGTGGGAAATCCCCACCCCCACGCCGACACTGTTGGTCTAAATCATTCTTTGCTTTATTGTATGATTGCCCATGCAAATGTTGTATGAATAGCAGGTACCCTCTGAAACACTTGTGTTCTTCATTAGGGAAGATCCAGGGCAAAACCCAGAAGTGTCATCAGCGCAACGGTAATGTTGAGGGGGGATGCTCTGTTTTTGGGGCAAAACTCTATGGTTTGAAGCTGTTTTTACCATAGAGTCTTGCCCAAAAAGCAGAGTGTCGCTGTAAAGTACTGGGTTCGCCGCATGAAGACTTGAACTACGACATGCGTTCACACACTTCACACACAAGACAAGAAAAACCAGCCCTGCAAGGGCCAACTATATACACTCCACCCGGCACACCCCCGTTCCCATTGGAGGGTTTGAATTTCCCGCCAGAGGGTCTATTGGTGGACACAAGGTGGACTAGGATCCTAGGTTCCCCTTGTGTTCGGGACTCAAGCTCCTACTTTAGCTGCGGACCCCTGGTGGTGGTCCGTGTACATCACAGTTGCCCCCCCCCGATGTTGCCGACGCACCAATGCCACTTTCATCATGACTGAAAGTAGGTCTTTTAACGTTTCAGGCAAGATGCCTTTTAAAATTAATATATTGTTCCACTGTGTGTGTGTGTGTGTGTGTAATGTCTAGTTGCTTCTGACTTATGGTGACCCTACGAATGAATGTCCTCCAAAATATCCAATCGTTACAGCCTTTCTTAGGTCTTGCAAACTGAGGACTATGGCTTCCTTTGCAGAGTCCATCCATCTCTTGTCGGGTCTTCCTGGTTTATTGCTGTCTTTTCCAGTGACTTCATGCAAAATAAATATAGAGGAATTTCAGACAGGCAATATATTCCGGAAGAGGAACGGTTCCCAAACGGTTTCTGGTCTGTCATTTCAGACAGAACCATTTGAGAACTGGTTCCCTTCCGGGATATATTTGTCATTTCATACACAATCGCTTCTGTCCCATTTAGGAAACGGGGCTGAAGCGTTTTACCTGTCAACCGCTTCCAAGTACTCCTCAGTTTCCTCTCCCGGTTCCGATGCGCTTTTTCCCGCCGTTTTTCGCCCGCGCGGGCGATCTCCGCCTTTTTTAAAAAAAGTTTGCTTTATAGCGTTATGGCGCTATAACGCTATAACGGAATAGCATTATATCAATCCCATTGGAATGTATGGAGTGTTTTGTTATACTGCTATAGCGCTATAGCGCTCTAAAGCAAACGTTCCAAAAAACCCATAAAAACCGGAGATCGCCTGCACGGGCGAGAAACAGCGGGGGGAAAGCGGGAAAAAGCGGTGCAGTCTGAAATGGCAAACCGCTTCAGATCCAGCTCTTTACCGGAAGGGGAAAGTCTTGTGTGAAATGGCAGCCCTATACCGGTTCACTTCAAAACGGATCATTACCGGCTTGAAACCGGGTGAAACTGGGTAATGTGAAATTCCCCATACTTACTGAACTAGCTAAGAAACCCTCATCTGGTGACAATCTGGCTTAATTTTGCAGACTTCTAATATGCTTACACCAAAGGGGGAGGGAAATGATACTTTACATAAAGCTGCTGTCTGGGCTATACCATAGACATTTAAAAACACTTAATGGGTGCTACAAAAGGTGCAGGCAGGTGCCATGGGGCTCTCGGGCAGCATGTTGGGGAACCTTTATTTATTTATATTTATTTATTCATTGGACTTCTATCCCGCGCTTCCACATGGGCTCAGGACGGCTAACAAGAGGCAAATGCCATACATAACACTAAAACCAAATAAAACAATCAAATGACATTTTACATTTAAAATCGGTGCTCACAACAATATATCATCCGAGACGGGGACTCCAATGCAATGCTTCAGAAGGCACCACTGTCTCTTCTTGATCGTTCTGCACTCTGTCCGTTCTCCATTCTCAAGGCCAGTTCACGTCACCAAAATGGCAACGCGGTGGTGGTACAGTGACGGTGGCGGCTCCTACTCCAAAGCCTGGCGGAAGAGCTCCGTCTTGCAGGCCCTGCGGAACTGCATAAGGTCCCGCGGGGCCCTGATCTCCTCTGAGAGCTCGTTCCACCAGATAGGAGCAAGGCTAGTAGACAAGGGTAGCTGGGCTTACTCAGTGGTGGCACCCCATTTTTGAATTAATTAGAATGTAAATTAGAAACACTGGGGCTGCGGTGGCTCAGAGGTTAAGACACTGAGCAGCAGACCAGGAGGTCAGTAGCTCAGCAGTTCGAGACCCGAGTGCCGCCTGACGGAGTGAGCTCCCGTCTCTGGCCCCAGCTCCTGCCAACCGAGCAGTTCGAAAGCAAGAAACTGCAAGTAGATAAATAGGTACCGCTTCGGTGGGAAGGTAACAGCGTTCCGTGTGCCTCGGTGTTTAGTCATGCCGGCCACATGACCACGGAGAAGTCTTTGGACAGCGCTGGCTCTTCGGCTTTGAAACGGAGATGAGCAGCACCCCCCAGAGTCCGATTCGACTGGCTTTTGAGCAAGGGAAAGCTTTACCTTTTTAAATTAGAAACACCAGATAGGGGGCTGATGGATCAGACCTGGCTCGTGGATAACCCACTTCCTTTGTCTTCTCAACTGTGATAAATTGTACTGTGTCTTCTCCTGCTGTCTCTACAGAGCATGCTAACGGGCCTCATGTATTACCGTCCTGAAGATCCCGTCAGTTATCTGGAATGTTGCTTACAGAAAGTCCGGGAGCTGGGAGGTCCTGAGATGGTACAGTGGGACACCTTCATTGCTCAGGATCCACAGGCTGCACATCCCGTGAACAGCGAGCACCGAAAACCAATCTTCCACAAAGGTGGATATAAATAGTTCCACTTTGTTATTGCAGTAGTTTGTTTCTGCTTTGGTCTAAACCATTCTTTGCTTAATTGTAGGATTGCCCATGTTGTGAATAGCAGGCACCCTCTGAAACACTTGTGTTCTTCATTAGGGAAGATCCAGGGCAAAACTTTAGAGAACTGAAAAGTAAAAATTTTCCTGTGAAAAGCCAGTTTGGTGTAGTGGTTAAGTGTGCGGACTCTAATCTGGGAGAACTGGGTTTGATTCCCCACTCCTCCACTTGCACCTGCTGATGTGACCTTGGGTCAGTCACAAGCTCTGACACAGCTGTCCTTGAAAAAGAGCAGTTTCTGCCAGAGCTCTCTCAGCCCCACCCACCTCACAGGGTGTCTGTTGTGGGGAGGGGAAGGGAAAGGAGTTTGTAAGCCGCTCTGAGACTCCAAGTGAAGGGCGGGGTATAAATCCAATCTCTTCTTCTTCTTCTTCTTCTTCTAAAATGTTCACCTTATTCCAGGTTAGCTTGGGGGGGTCTGTCTCCTCCTGTATTCTTTCCATTAAAACGTCAGCTGGCTGCTGCCTAAAAATACATTGTGTACCTTGCTGAATTGCAGTACTCAGGGCTATTTTTGGGCAGGAACGCACAGGAACGGAGTTCCGGCTGGCTCCTAAATTGGCCATGCCCAGCAGGAACTCATTAGCATAATAGGCCACACCCAATAGCCGAAACTCATTCGGATTGGCTACATTAGGGGTGTGCGGCCTAACATGCAAAGGAGTTCCTGCTACAAAGAAAGGCCCTGGGTTTTGACAACAAACAAGGTAGACAGAATAAGAAGGGAAAGGTGGGTGTGGCTGGATGACCCCCCTTCTGGTACACTGGGGGTGTGGCCTAATGTGCCAATGAGTGGTGCTGTCAGGGTGTGGCCTAATATGCTAATGAGTTCCTGCTGTTGGGTGTGGCCTATGATGCTAATGAGTTCCTGCTGGGCTTTTTCTACAAAAAGAGCCCTGCCAGTACTGAAAAACTGTGATAAAGCATGCCGCTGAAAACCACAGCAAGACTAAACAGTCTTCACTGATGCTGCCCGCACCTGAGCTGTTAGACGTTTCGGCTTCATTGGACTGAGAGAGCACTGGAGTGTTAGAATCCTTGACAATATTTGCTTTACTTGCTAATACACAAGCAGATCAGAAGGGGAGGTAAATACAGTCCATCAACTGACAGCAGACGGCTGACTCTGCAAAGAGTAACCTGGACACGTTCCAATTCCTCTCTGCATTCTGCAAAATCATACTGCAAGCCGTTGGTTTCTCATGTGCGCATACACCCCAGCAAAGCGGGACTCCACCCCTGAAGACGAATTTGCCCATACGAGAAAATCATCCACAGGCACTGGGATCTATTAAATCCATTTGACTGTTCCTTCGGTGGCACTTTAAGCAATATCCAAATGAATTAGCGATTCAAAGTAATAAAGGCCTCCCAAATTCACTAGGCTGGTGCTAGGAGGAGGTTCCCCTATTATTTCAATTAAGTAAAAGATCTAGAGAGCCGTCCTAGGGAGGTCTGCTCTGAGGTAAATCCCATTTTATTCAAGGGGGCTCATTCCCAAGAAAGCATTCTTGGGACTGCAGGGGCACATCCCACTTTTCAGTCAAACGGCCCCCATTAATTTAAAATCTATATATCTAATAGCCAAGTTGCCCCCGCAGTGCGGATCGCTAAATCAGCGCTCCGGGGGCACTTGGGGGGGAGGGGGAGGTTTGTGCACACGTGGGCCAGTCCCCACGTGTGCACAAAAATGCTAAATGCTGGGGAACAAATCGGGGGGATGTTTAAATCCCCCCAAAAGTGCCAGAGCGTTCCGTACGCATGCGCACGGAACGCTCTGCGAACCCAGGCTGCCGCCGCCGCCGCTTCGAAGGGAAGCGGCGAGCGGTGAGCCGGGAGGGGCGGCTCGGGGGGGAAGGGGGGGAAGAAAACTGCCGCCGCGGCTAAGGAGCCGGGCAGACGCCCTGTGGAAGCAGCCTCGCTGCCGCCGCCGAGGGGGAGGGGGAAAGAACTGCCCCCCGCCGCCGCCGCTGCTAAGGAGCTGCCGCTAAGGAGGTGAGCAGGCGGGCGGCCGCCCTGTGCAGCCAGACTCGCCGCCGAGGGGGAGGGGGAAAGAACTGCCGCCGCTAAGGAGCCGGCCGGCCGAGCGCCAGCCCTGTGCAGTCAGGCTCGCCGCCACCGAGGGGGAGGAGGGAGAAAACTGCCGCCGCCGCCACTAAGAGCCCACCCTCCAAAGCACCCATTCCCTCCCCAAATCTTCCACAGAACCTCTCTTTGTAAGTATGCTGGAGAGCGCAGGGGGGCCGGCTGGACGGCGCTCTGGAGGAGCGGGGCTGGCTCCCTCTCCGGGCTGTGGGGCTCGGAGCGGGGGGGGGGGAGAAAAAGTGGAGACCCAACTAGAACACAGTACGCAACATTTTGTTGCGGGTCTCCACTTGTGATATATCGCAGGGCTCTTTTTGTAGAAAAAGCCCAGCAGGAACTCATTAGCATAATAGGCCACACCCAACAGCAGGAACTCATTAGCATATTGGGCCACACCCATGACCGCACAGCTCATTAGCACATTAGGCCGCACCCCCATGTTACCAGAAGTGTGGTCATCCAGCCACACCCACCTTTCCCTTCTTATTCTGTTTACCTTGTTTGTTGTCAAAACCCAGGCCTTTTTTTGTAGCAGGAACTCCTTTGCATGTTAGGCCACACACCCCTAATGTAGCCAATCCTAGTGAGTGTCTGCTGTTGGGTGTGGCCTATTATGCTAATGAGTTCCTGCTGGGCGTGGCCAGCTCGGGAGCCAGCTGGAACTCCGTTCCTGTGCGTTCCTGCCCAAAAATAGCCCTGTATAATAGTAAAAAAAAAATCAAACATATAAGTACAGAATTAAAATACTAAGATCATCACGTTTTGCTTAAGCCATCCATCGTAATCTTAACCAGGTGGGGCAGAGTGGATGCTGGCGGAATCAGCCGTGGAAAAAGGCCTAGCCCCCCAGCCCACCTCAACCCTGCCCTCCCCAAAGAATGAGGGTGCCTGTCTATTCGCCCCGGATAGGAGGTGCCTAGCCAGGCTGGTCAGCCAGGAGGGGCCTACCCTGTCCCACGTTGTGTGGAGGCCGGATCAGGTGAGAGTGGGCCAGGAGGGTATGCCCAGGGGTCGTTTCGTAGAAAAAGAGCTAGGGGAACTCATTAGCATAACTCATTAGCATATGCCACATCCCCTGACATCACCGGAAATGTGTCATAAGGCCACACACCCCGCCCCCAACGGTTTTGGCCGCCGCCGGCCGCCTTGCAGCTCCACTGCCGAACCCCATGAGGGGCCCGGCGGTGGACCTGCAAGGCTGGCGGGAGTGCGAGGAAGCCCCGCGAAGGCCTTCCCTGGCCCCAGGCAGGCAGGGGTGGGGAGAGGCAGGGAGGAAGCAACTTAACCTCCCTCTTCTCCTGCCTATTCCTGGCTGAATGAGGGCCGGAAGTGGGGTGGCCGGAAGCAGGGGGCGGGGCTTCGTCAAGTGCCCCGCCCCCGATACCTCACCCGGGGGAACTGCGATCCCCCGCGACCCCCCCGAAATGACCCCTTGCCGCAGTGAGTCCTCCTTCCCCACACTTCTGGGCCCCACACAACCTTCTGTTTGGACTGGGGTGGCCCCAGTGTGTGGGGGGGGTGGCCCCAGTGGGAGAGCAGCCCCCCCCAGGCCATCGGCCCACCAGGATACTTCTTGGTGGCCTTCATGATCAATCGACCCCACTAAACAGGGATGGTCTCTATTTTCCGGTAGTCCCCATGCCCAGGGGTCATTTCGTAGAAAAAGAGGTGCAGGAGCTCATTAGCGTAACGCATTTGCATAACTCATTTGCATATGCCACACCCCCTGACATCACCGGAAGTGTGTCAGACGGCAACACCCACCGCTCAGGCTCCACTGGAATGTTTTGGATTGCTAGCTATTGGGGGGACGGGACGTGCAGATCTGCCCTCGCAGAGGAGGGAGAGCTTGTATCTGAATAAAACTTGGTCTTAAAGGTGCCACTGGACTGTCTTGGACCGGTGGGCTGGAGGGAGCTCTGCAACTTACCTCCTGCTTCTTGCTCTGACTGAGGGCTGCTGAGAGCAGGGGGTGGGGCTTGTTGCATGTGCCCGCCCCCTGGGTTCTTTACTGCCGGAGCTCCGCTCCTGTGTGCTCCTGCAGGAAATGACCCCTGCCCATGCCTAGAAAATCAAGGTCGATTTGTCCCTGCTTTTACTCTTGTGGTGCCTTGTGAAAAGATGCGACTTCTTAGCTTTGCAGAAATATGCCGGAGATGCAGCGATGTCATATCGAAGCGACCACTAGAAGGAGCCAAACGTGTCCAGGAAAGGAAACACACCCCCCCCCCCCCGAAGCCATAGGGGCACACAGGTGGTGCAAATGAAAGCGCGGAAGAACTGATGATCTCTGTAATGTAAATGGGAACCAGTATTGCCGGAACAGGAAACGTTTTCAGTTGGCATCTGAAAGACATGACAGGTGTAACGTCCAGTCAGCTTAAATGAAACTAACGCAAGCACCACTGCTGAACAATGCTCCCTCTAAGCTGTGGAATTTTGTGAGCAGAAATCCTGCTTTGTGAGCTACTGGCATTAAAGATGTGAGCGAGGGATTTGGCTGCTGCATAAATCAGTTTGCTCTGGAGCCGTCCTTCCTGAGCTAAGACAAAAAATGTGTGAGCTGGAGGTTAAAAAGCTGTGAGCTGGAGGTTAAAAAGCTGTGAGCTAGCTCACACTAAGCTTAGAGGGAACACTGCTCCGGAATCCTGTGTATAAGACCTAAAAGGTCCCCATCCTTATGTCCCTGGCATCTCCTCTGTCCCTGGCATCCCTTCTGTAGGATCAGTGGCCATTGACGCTTGGATCTGATTTTCCTTGTAGGCTCAGGCACAGCAGCATACCACCAATATGAACATCTGCCACCAATCGAGAGCCAGTTTTCCATCGAGAGCGACTCGGACATGACGGAATCCACCGGGCTGATCCAGGAATATGACATATTTGACCCAGCCCGACCTCGTCCTAAGATCATCTTTGTGATAGGTGAGAAGGAAAGCATGGGTGTCTAGGGGGAGATGAGGGTATTTTGAGACAGAGCCCGCGGTTTCACATGCTGGGGAGCAAGGTAGCAGAGAACAGGAGCGACAGAAAAGACTGCAGTCCTTCAGACTGCTGTGGGAGGATCACTCAGTATCATAAGAACATAAGAAGAGCCCTGCTGGATCAGACCAGGGGTCCATCTAGTCCAGCATCCTGTCTCCTACAATGGCCAACCAGTTCCTCTGGATGGCCAGCAACAGGGCAGAGAGGCCAACGCCTTCTCCGGATGTTGCCTCCTGGCTCTGGGATTCAGAGGCTCAGTGCCTCTGTCTATGGAGGATAAGAACATCAGAAGAGCCCTGCTGGATCAGACCAGGGGTCCATCTAGTCCAGCATCCTGTCTCCTACAATGGCCAACCAGTTCCTCTGGATGGCCAGCAACAGGGCAGAGAGGCCAACGCCTTCTCCGGATGTTGCCTCCTGGCTCTGGGATTCAGAGGCTCAGTGCCTCTGTCTATGGAGGATAAGAACATCAGAAGAGCCCTGCTGGATCAGACCAGGGGTCCATCTAGTCCAGCATCCTGTCTCCTACAATGGCCAACCAGTTCCTCTGGATGGCCAGCAACAGGGCAGAGAGGCCAACGCCTTCTCCGGATGTTGCCTCCTGGCTCTGGGATTCAGAGGCTCAGTGCCTCTGTCTATGGAGGATAAGAACATCAGAAGAGCCCTGCTGGATCAGACCAGGGGTCCATCTAGTCCAGCATCCTGTCTCCTACAATGGCCAACCAGTTCCTCTGGATGGCCAGCAACAGGGCAGAGAGGCCAACGCCTTCTCCGGATGTTGCCTCCTGGCTCTGGGATTCAGAGGCTCAGTGCCTCTGTCTATGGAGGATAAGAACATCAGAAGAGCCCTGCTGGATCAGACCAGGGGTCCATCTAGTCCAGCATCCTGTCTCCTACAATGGCCAACCAGTTCCTCTGGATGGCCAGCAACAGGGCAGAGAGGCCAACGCCTTCTCCGGATGTTGCCTCCTGGCTCTGGGATTCAGAGGCTCAGTGCCTCTGTCTATGGAGGATAAGAACATCAGAAGAGCCCTGCTGGATCAGACCAGGGGTCCATCTAGTCCAGCATCCTGTCTCCTACAATGGCCAACCAGTTCCTCTGGATGGCCAGCAACAGGGCAGAGAGGCCAACGCCTTCTCCGGATGTTGCCTCCTGGCTCTGGGATTCAGAGGCTCAGTGCCTCTGTCTATGGAGGATAAGAACATCAGAAGAGCCCTGCTGGATCAGACCAGGGGTCCATCTAGTCCAGCATCCTGTCTCCTACAATGGCCAACCAGTTCCTCTGGATGGCCAGCAACAGGGCAGAGAGGCCAACGCCTTCTCCGGATGTTGCCTCCTGGCTCTGGGATTCAGAGGCTCAGTGCCTCTGTCTATGGAGGATAAGAACATCAGAAGAGCCCTGCTGGATCAGACCAGGGGTCCATCTAGTCCAGCATCCTGTCTCACACAGGGGCCCACCAGTTCCTCTGGAGGGCCAGCAACAGGGCACAGAGTCTGAGGCCTTCCCCTGAAGGTGTCTCCTGGCTCTGGGATTCAGGGGCTTAGTGCCCCTGAATGTGGAAGATAAGAACATAAGAAGAGGCCCTGCTGGATCAGGCCAGTGGTCCACCCAGTCCAGCATCCTGTCTGATGCAGTGGCCAGCCAGTTCCTTTGGAGGGCCAACCACGGGGCACAGAGGCTGAGGCCTTCCCCAGATGAGCCTGCCTCAGCGGGGAGGGCGGGGTATAAATCCAATAAGTAAACAAACAAACAAATAAATAAACGTTGCCTCCTGGCTCTGGGATTCAGAGGTTATCCTCCATGATTCTATCTAATCCCCTTTGAAAGCTGTTTATTTCTGTGGCCATCACCACATCCTCTGGCGGCGAATTCCACAGTTTAAGCACTCTCTGTGTAAAGCAGTAGTTTGAAACACTCCTGTTTCAAAAAATTCCCCGCAAAGAAGCAATCAAACACAGCAAGGAGAGAAAAAAGGTAGACCCGTTCTCCCTTTCTGTTTGCAAGGGTCCTTTCATTCAAAGGAACAGTCAAAGGTGGGATTTACCACCTGCAGTATAGTGCTGCAATCCCTTCTGCTACTTCATTTTCCTGCATGTAGTTATCTCTTGCTTGGCTTTTTGACAGGGTGTGTCAGTGTGAGAGGATGGTAAGGTGTATAGAAAAATTGATTTCTATAGGCTTCATGTCTTCCCTGGAATGTATCTTGCCGATCCCCTGCTGTGTTGATTTCCTATTGAAGCCAGATGGCTGACCATTTGGTCAGAGAAGCTCCATTGCCTGTCATGTAACCACACATTCTTCACACCTCTAAGTGGAAGTCCTAGACTTCAAGGAGCCTGCTCTAAGGTTACAGAGCTCATGTCACGTAGGCCATGGGTGGGTTGGACTTTGGGGATCATTCGACTGCAGAGGGTGTTCCCCAGACTATCCCCCACCCATTGCCATGACAAACCAAAAGTTGGACACCCCCTGTCTACCCGTGATTGGCTGACTGGCCACAGCTGATTATGATTAGATTGGGGTTCTTAATTGTCTGACCCTTGGAGGAGAGCTCAGATCTTCTTGCTCTCTTTATTTGTTTGAATTGCATCTGCTGTCCCGAGGGGGACAAAGAACTCCTTGGTGCAGCTGAAGCACATGGCTGCATGCTTACAAAGATGGACTTCTTGCTCCAAACCTCTTGGGGCTACTGGATTATTACAAATGGACTATTCTGGACTGATAACTGTTCCTGACTTGGTAAATATGCATCTCTAATGTGTAGTTAAGGCAAAACATTGCCTAGCCTTTGTTATTTTGTAATCCTGATTAGTCTGTGCTAACCCTGTACTGAATAAACTTTATTCTTGTTTATAAATAGTGTCTGGATTGTAGTAACTGGACTCCAAGCCTTTTTCCTGTGTCTAGCTGGTCACATGCTACCTGTGTAAGATTAACTGCACACTCTAGATTGAGTGGCTAATGTGTAAAACCCACATGCCAACTGAGATTCTGGGGATCTCTAATCTCAGGTTGGTGAGGGATTAAGTTTAGAGATTCCTGGTGGCTATTGTGGTCAAATCCAGAGAGCCTACCTCTTCTGGGTTATTGTGTAATATATTGTGCCAGTGTAGAATTCTTTCCCCCATCCCTGGCCTGGCCTGGGGGGCAGAACCTATACAGAAGGACAGAGAGGGAGCATGTGATGTGTACACATATGCAGGAGAATGATGTTGTGTGGAAGAATCAGGTGTACTAAGTGGGGAAATCGTATTTTGGAATAATCCCCTAAATTAAAAAAAACACCTTGCAAGCAGAAAACTAGCATGTAGGCAGCTGAATAGACCAGAATATTTCCCCTCCCACCGATGTATTAGGGTTTTTTTTATTTGCAGGGGCATTTGTTAATATGGGAAGCATTCAGAACTGTTATCTACCACTTAAACACTAAAGTGGTACTCCCGTAGCATGTGCTGAAGGCTGCAGAGATCTACACAGCACACCAGTCTGGTTGTGTGACTAATTCAGCAAGGTTTTGGAGAGGGAGAGGCAGAACTCTTGCAACATTTATTTATTTATTTATTTACTTACTTACTTATTGGATTTATACCCCGCCCTCCCCGCTGAAGCAGGATATGGGCACGCTCTTTTCAAAGAATGGTAACTGCATCTCCCGCACTTTTGTAATTAGTAGAGACCTAGAAAGATTTTGAATTTGCATTCCTCAATCAAGAGCCAGTTTGGTGTAGTGGTTAAGAGCGCGGACTCTAATCTGGGAGAACCGGGTTTGATTCTCCAGTCCTCCACATGCAGCTGCTGGAGTGACTTTGGGTCAGTCACAAGTTCTCTCGGAGCTGTTCTCTCAGGAGCAGTTCTCTCAGAGAGCTCTCTCAGCCCCACCTACCTCCCAGGGTGTCTGTTGTGGGGAGGGGAAGGGAAAGGAGATTGTAAGCCGCTCTTGAGTGATGGGCAGAGTATAAATCCAATCTCTTCTTCCTTTTCTTTTTCTTGCCTGGCAGGGGGCCCTGGCAGCGGAAAGGGGACTCAGAGCAACCGGATTGCTTCCTACTTTGGGTTCAGCTGCATCTCTGTAGGCGAGATTCTGCGTAACCAAATGATCCATCACGCCACGAGCGACAGGAAATGGGAGCTGATAGCCAAAATAATTGCCAATGGGGAGCTGGCCCCACCGGTAAGCAGGGCAAGCCCTCCAAATGACAGCAGTCGGGGCGAAATGTGGGATTCCGTTTTTGGGGAGGGGATGTGTCACATCTCACTTTTAGAAGATGGGGGGGGGATCTGTCTGTGCACCTACGGCTCCATCCCATGCTGAATTCCTCCCGCACCACAGCAGGGGGCTGCAAAATGAGCCGTTGAAAAATGTACCCTCCTCTGTTCTTTACCTCTAGCCTAGAAGCTAACTGTACATGAAGCTGCCGTATCGGTCTTCAGATCTTCTTAGGGCTGTTTGTTTTTTAAAGGGCAGACAGTGACCATGCAGAGCCCTGCTTTGGTCTCTAGAGAGGCACTCATGGTCCACTGCTGCACCAAAATGAAACTGGAGTCCAGTGGGCATCTTAAAGACTCTTATATCTCCAGGTAAAAGGATCAGGTAGGAGGTGATGTGCAAGACCTCTGCCCGAGACCCTGGACAACCGTTGCCAATCCGAGTAAACGATACTGACTTTGATGGGCCAAGGGTCTGGCTCAGTAGGAGGCATCTTCACATGTGTTCGTTCCCACCCAAGCTGTCATGAGTCACTGCTCACTTCATCAGATGCATGGAATGTGCATTCGTAAGAAATATATATTTATATTTCACGTGTCCAGTGAAATGAGCTCTGGCTCACACAGGCTTACGCTGGAATCAATTTTGTTAGTCTTCAAGGTACCGCCAGACTTCTGTTTAATTTTGATTTTGGGCTGTGGCTCCGCAGAAATGAGAAGAAGGGGAGTAACTCTTCTACCACCACCCTTACACATTTGCGGATTGGAATTCAGACCTCTCCTCTACCCTGTTCTGTTGTTTTCTCCCGGATGAGGAAAGAAAGCAGACAGAAAGGAAGTCTTCTTTTTCCCCTTTGAAGGTTACTAACAAGCCTGGGAAAGAAGGGGTCAGTTTACACCTCCTATCGGGTGGTAAGTGATTAATGAGTGCGGTCACATGTGCCAGATAACGTGGGGGGGGGAGCGAGGCTATTTGTGCCCAGGGCCGGCTCGAGGTGTTTCTGCGCCCTAGGCAAGGCTGCCTTGTGGCACAGATGCCAACATCCAGGTGGGGCCTGGAGACCTGGAGACCTCTGGAGCCAGCCACCCTTTTGCTGCCGCCACCACCGCCTCTCCCCCCGCCACCACCAAAGGGGGGAGGAGGGGGGAGGCACAGCTTGGCGCCCCATCCAGGGCCCGGCACTCTAGGCGAATGCCTAGTTCGCCTAGTGGGTGAGCCGGCCCTGTTTGTGCCGTAGTAATTTGACCCGCCATTGAGCGATCAGACACAGTGGCAGGTTAATCGGATTTTTTCCTCCGTGGGGTGTTTCCGGCGCACTGCCACAAAGGACCACTGACGCACGGGAGCGCGCCAAAGCAATCACACGGGGAAGTCCGTCTGCGGCCCGTCGCAAACCGGTTTGATAGTGCACTTTCCCCAGTATTTTTTAACTCCGCTTCTCCGGCGGTGCGAAACGGGTCGGCGGCGCTTGCCAGATGTTCCGATGTGATCGCGCCCGTAAAATGCGCCCGGCATTCGTGCGTAGCGTGGGGCTACTTCTGCGTGCGGTTGGGAACAATAACAACTCTTCCCCTGCTCAAGATTGATACATCATAGAGCTTTTATTGGAGGAAAGGAAAAGAAAGGAGGGATCAGTTTTAATTCTCAGGAGGACGATTCAGTGCCCTCTCCTTTGCACCTGCAATTTAGTTTAAGCAATGCCAATAAGTTCCACTCACACAGATCTTCTAGTGTCTCGTCGAAGTGTGCCCTGGGAGTGCCCTGTTTGGTCTTGGTCTGTGTCCACACAAAGGTGGCGATTGTTCTATAGCGATTCCCTGCCACCGGATTTTCCACCACGGACAAACCAACCCAGTCGCGATGACTGCACAAAACCCAGCTCTGTGTGGATGCCGCCCTGGTCTCGAGACGGTCTTATCTCAAGATGGCCCATGGGGCAATGGGTCCACGGTCCCCCTTTCACGGAGCTTGTGTGCCTTGCAGGAAACGACAATTGAGGAGCTGAAGCAACAGTTTATAAAGCGGCAGGATGCCAAGGGCTTTGTGGTGGACGGCTTTCCCCGGGAGATCGGCCAGGCCTTCACATTTGAGGAGCAGGTGAGACACCGGAGAACGCTCAAAGGCATCGGTTGCAAAAGGGTTCTTTTTGTAGCAGGAACTCCTTTGCATATTAGGCGACACGTCCCTAACGTAGCGAATCCTCCAAGAGATTACAGTTGCCCCTGTAAGAAGAGCTCTGCAAGCTCCTGGAGGATTGGCTACATTAGGGGTGTGTCGCCTAATATGCAAAGGAGTTCCTGCTACAGAAAGAGCCCAAGCCAAAACAATAGTCCAAAACCAGAGGTTGGCATTCAGGATCTCAATATGAAGCCTCAGCACACTCTTATATAGTGACTTGGCGCAAACAGCACGTTTGTCATCCACGAGGAACAAATTGGCTTATGCCACAATACATAATACAGTACAATTATACAGCACGGATACAAAATGGACCAGAAAGGAATTGCTGTAAAAAAAATGTGAAATTAAATCCATATAATAAAATGGATAAATAATGCTTATATTATACTTAAAAAAAACCATATTGACTTACTTATTACATATTATTTATACATCACGTTTTAAGGGTTGGCTCTCTACTCAGTTTGACTTACCTTTTCAGGTTCTTGATTCCAGGGGTCATTTCGTAGAAAAAGAGCTAGGGGAACTCATTAGCATAACTCATTAGCATATGCCACACCCCCTGACATCAGGGGCCCGGCGGTGGACCTGCAAGGCCAGCGGGAGTGCGAGGAAGCCCCGCCAAGGCCCTCCCTGGCCCCAGGCAGGCAGGGGTGGGGAGAGGTGGGGAGGAAGCAACTTACCCTCCCTCTTCTCCTGCCTCCTCCTGGCTGAATGAGGGCCGGAAGTGGGGCAGCTGGAAGCAGGGGGTGGGGCTTCGTCATGTGCCCCGCCCCCCTGCACCTCACCCGGGGGAACTGCGATCCCCCGCGACTCCCCCCCCGAAATGACCTCTGCTTGATTCTAGTTTGCAGGGTTACATTTGTTTCCCTTTTCTGTTCATCGTTTGTGTCATCGTAGTGGTTAAGTGCGCGGACTCTAATCTGGGAGGACCGGGTTTGATTCCCTACTCCTCCACTTGCACCTGCTGATGTGACCTTGGGTCAGTCACAAGCTCTGGCACAGCTGTCCTTGAAAAAGAGCAGTTTGTGTCAGAGCTCTCTCAGCCCCACCCACCTGTTGTGGGGAGGGGAAGGGAAAGGAGTTTGTAAGCCACTCTGAGACTCCACGTGAAGGGCGGGGTATAAATCCAATCTCCTCCTCCTCCTCCTCCTTCTTGGGATTGATCCTGGGACCTTCTGGACACAAAGCAGGCACTGCACCACGTGCACTGTGTCCCTTTGATATTGGCTCTGGTCGAACATGGCAGACGTCAAAGGAAAGGGAATGGCTGCTGGCTGCCCTCTCTGTTCTGCAATCACCCCCCCCCCCCAATAGCCTTCTCCCTGCCCCTCTCTGGCACCATAATAGGCAACATATAAGTATGGGTATGTGGGGCACATTACAGGAGAAAGAGCAGAGAGGACAGAAGGAATAAAGGAGAGGGAAAAGGAACAAGCGCAACCCCGAATGTGGCAGTTGTAGGAGAAGGAAGAGGGCCAGTTTGGTGTAGTGGTTAAGTGCGCGGACTCTAATCTGGGAGAACCGGGTTTGATTCCCCACTCCTCCACTGGCAGCTGCTGGATGACCTTGGACAAGCCGTAGTTCTGATAAGAGCTGTCCTTGAAAAAGAGCTGTTTCTGTCAGAGCTCTCTCAGCCCCACCTACCTCACAGGGTGTCTGTTGTGGGGGGGGGAAGGGGAAGGGAAAGGAGTTTGTAAGCTGCTCTGAGACTCCTTTGGATAGTGAAGGGTGTGGTATAAATCCAATCTCTTCTTCTTCTTCTTCTTCTTCTTCTTCTTCTTCTTCTTCTTCTTCTTCTTCATCATCATCATCATCATCCCCCTGTTAAAACCCGTTCCTTGTCTCCTTCTCTGGCAGATCGGCTCTCCAGACCTTGTAGTGTTCCTGGCTTGTTCCAGCCAAGAGCTCCGTCAGCGTCTAGAAAAGCGGGCGCAGGAGCAAGGCCGTTTGGATGATAACACCCACGCTATCCAGCGCAGGCTGGAGACCTTCAGGCACAATGTCCCGTTGATCGTGAAATATTACCAAGAAAAGGGGACCGTCATCCGGGTGAGACTGCTTGAGGAAGGTCGTGTGCTGGGTCGAGGGGGATGCCATTGTTGGGAATGGGTGGTGGTGGGGAATCCAAAACGGCAATTCAGGCAAAGATTCTAAGGTGGGATCTTGTGAGTTTCCTGCTTCTTAGCTTCCTGGATGTCAGCGTGATCGACCTCTTGGAGAAAGTGGTGTAGCGTTTGTTCAGGGGTTTGACATCTTACTGATGTTCCATGACCGAATATGTTCCATACACAGTATACTTGAAATGTTTTGGGTCATGGGTGTGCAACCAGACTCACAGTCAAATGTACGTCAGGGGAACTCACCTTAAAAGGTGTTCATTGGTTAAATGCTGTGAGGGGTAAGGAGGAGGTTCCATTTTCTCTCTTCTCTCACCAGCAGAAAGGGTGGGGGCTGCCTCTTCACATCGAACCACAGTTCCCGTCCATTGTTACAAATCTGAAAGTTGCCCAACATTTACTGTTATGTGCTGGGACATTCTTCCTCTGGCGATTACAGAGGGAAAGTATAAGAAAATCCCATTTGAGAAACATATATGCCCCTGCTGTAAAGAAGGCATTGAAAATTTAGAACATATCATTTTCGACTGTAAGGCCTATAATCATCTCCGTAAATCACTTCCGCTCCCCAAGTCCTTACCTCTCACTAGTAGGCAAAGAGTTTGTATTATGAAAAATCTCCTTGCTGATAGGCATTCAGAGGTAACATAACCAGTGGCGAGATTTGGATGGCTGGCTTTAAGAATTAGAAAATCTATAATAACACAGCAAGTTGAATGTCGATCACTTTACTGTTAACTGTCTGTTTCTTAAGCATATTAGAATGCATTTTATTGCTGTTTTAAGCTTTGTTTACCTTTATTTACAGGGGTTCTTACTATCTATTAATTTTGTTGTGTTTTAAATGTTAATTGCTGACTTCGGCCATATATAAAGCTTTACTTACTAAGTTGCCCAAAGTTGTTGAGGGCAGTGGGGTCTATGGAGTTTCGCCACATCTTCATCCTATGGCTAGAAGAATGGGTTAGCTACCTTAGATACGTTTCCAGGGAGAGGTGGGTAGAAATATTTTAAATAAATTAAATGTAAGCCCTCACAGAACAAAGTCTGAATCCAGTGGCACCTTTAAGACCAACAAAGTGTAATTGTGGCCGGGTACAAGCTTTCATGTGCAGGCACACTTCTGCACATGAAAGCATATACCCCCAATTAAACTTTGTTGGTCTTAAAGGTGCCACTGGACTCAAACTTTGTTCTGTTGCTTTAGACAGACACGGCTACTCACCCGAATAAGTCCTCACAAGAAGACATAGTCTCTCAGCTACTATCAGAACCACGCTTTATAACCCAGGTTTTGTGTGTCTCACAATACTGTGCAGGTCTGATGTAAATACAGCATTTCATATTAGGGCTGCCAAGTGGGGGCGGGTAAACCCCCGCTTTGGAGGCCCGATTTCCGCCGCCGCGGAATCGGGCCCCGGGGGGAACCCCACCCCGGTGTGCGCGTCACCAGGAAGTGACGTGGGCACGCCGGGCACGCTGGGGGCGGGGCCACGGCCATACAAGGGAAAACTCTATGGTTTTCCCTTGTATGGCCGTGA
>NW_015159755.1:234758-237906 GCF_001447785.1 Gekko japonicus
CACCGCTGGGCCCCTCATGGGGCTCGGCAGTGGAGCTGCAAGGCCGGCGGCGGCGGCCGGGACCGTTCGGGGCGGGGTGTGTGGCCTTATGACACACTTCCGGTGATGTCAGGGGGTGTGGCCTCATGACACACGTCCGGTGATGTCAGGGGGTGTGGCATATGCTAATGAGTTATGCTAATGAGTTCCCCTAGCTCTTTTTCTATGAAACGACCCCTGGTGGACACAATGGCACTGGGTTCAGAGACACTGTTGGAGCAGTTGGTGCAATTTGCCGTGTTGTTTGCCTTTACTTTGGGGGCGTTGGTGGGCAGGCGGGCGGGCATACCGAGTGCGGAGGGGCTGTCTGGATTGGAGGAAACAGTGGCTGCAGAATGATTTGTCGGCCACACAGAAGAAGCTGGACCTGGCTTGAGCCAGTTGAAAGACAAAACTGGAAGTTGTGAGAAGCGCTTGGATGAAGTCCTGTTGAGTTTCGAACTCCACGAATTGACTTAAAGATGCTCTTATACACATGCGCCTGTTCTGAAAGGAAACACTGATGGAATCACTTTTTTTTTTTGTGGTATAACTCTCTTAAAAAGGAGAGAATTTTATTGCTTTTAAATTCAGAAAACGGGGAGGGTATATAGATGGATCAAGAAAAGTGGTGAGTGATGCTTTGGTTAGTATATGAATCTGTTATTAGCATTCACAAAATCAATGGCTTCTTCTGCGGTTGATCTCTTCTTTCCTCTTTACCTGTTAAAGTTAGAGACATTAAATGTGTTAATAATGTCCTATTGGGGTTAGTATCAGTCAATCCTAAAAGAAATCAACCCTGACTGTTCCCTGGAAGGCCAGATAATGAAAATGAAGCTCAAATACTTTGGCCACCAAATGAGAAGGGAGCACTCACTGGAGAAGACCCTGATGCTGGGAAAGATTGAAGGTCAAAGAAGACGGGGACGGCAAAGGATGAGATGGTTGGACAGTGTCATAGATGCAACGAACATGAGGGCCTGGCGGGATCTAGTCCATGGGGTCGCGAAGAGTCGGACTCGACTGTGCGACTGAACAACAACAACAACAAATTGTCCCTTATTGCGCTTTCCGAACACATCTTCAGGTACTGGGGTGCTTCGCTTTTCTCTCTCTCAGGTTGTAAGCTGGATCTTTTGCTGTTGCTCCACCTTCCGATTCTTTGTCCCCTCCCTCCGAGCTGCTGTCTTCTTTGCTGGTGAATACTGTCCATTTAGCGAGCTCTGCCTCATCCTCTGAACTGGCATGCCTCTTCAAAAAATCTTGAGCCTTGAAAATGGAGTCTATCTTTTCTCTCTTGTCTTTAAACTTAAAGACAAGCCCTTCTGGAATCAACCATCTGTAATCAACTTGTTGATTTTGCAAGAATAGGGTCAGTCCCTTATACGCCTTTCGTTTCATACGGATTTCAAATGGCACATCTTTTATAAACCTTATGTTCTGTTCTGCGATTTTCAAAGGTTTTGATGATGTTGCTTTTAAAATTTGGTCTCTGATGCGTTGCTTGGTAAATTTCACAACCACTTCTGCTGGCAGATTATTTTTCCTTGTAAAGTTGGAATAGGCCCTATAGACCAAATCCAACTGATGGAATCACTTTTAATCTGTCATTCAGACGGCCGATTCTCTGCAAAAGTGTTCAACGCGTGTGGAAGGGGAGTGTTGAAATACTTACCTGCTTTGATTGTGTACATTTGTCAAGGGCCAAGCTTCGGAGAATTATTTCCTGGTGTGACACTTGAGGAACTGTGTTGACTGGATCAGTATATGACTGAAATAAAATGCTATTTTAAGAAGTTTTTAAAAAAATCAAGTCTGCAGCCCCAGTGCCAATCAGAAAGGCAGCACAACTAGCCAAAAGGATTTCGACATCCTCAGGGGATTCCCCAGGTATGCAGAGAAATATGACTTTGTGGGTTAACCAAAAGGAAAAATGGAACCTACAAATCACTGTGATGAGGTCTGAGTATGTCAGAAGAGGCCGGGAGTGTGGAAAGCAGTTCAGAGGCATTAAAGGAAATATTAGGGAGGGAGATGGAAGACTTCTAGAATCCCAAAGGGACGAATTTCAGTTTGGTGGTATTGTTAATTAGCTTCACCCTCCCAACACGTGATTCCTCAGGACCACCAACCAATGCTCCCTCTATGCTGTGGAGTCTTGTGAGCAGAAATTCTACTTTGTGAGCTACTGGCATTAAAAGTTGTGAGCAAGTGATTTGGCTGCTGCATGAATCAGTTTGCTCTGGAGCCCTCCTTCCTGAGCTGAGACAAAAATGTGTGAGCCGGAGGCTAAAAAACTGAGCTAGCTCACACTAACTCAGCTTAGGGGGATCACTGCCACCAACTTGTTCCCTGAAATAATAAACTTATAAAAGATCAAATTATTATTATTATTATTATTAATACTTAGCACTTAGATAGCACTTTTGAGTGCCCAGAGCCCCTCCCATGTATTCTTTGTGTATTCCTTGTCATGGGAGAAAGGCTGGGGTGGGTGGGTTCCAGAGCATTCAAAGGTGGGATAATATTTGGAGACTTCCCGTTGCATGGTCTTAGCCATGGGGAAGCTGTGTTAGACAATAAGGCCAAGGAAGACTACTAAGAAGTAAGTTCCACTTTATTCAGTGGGGCTTACTTCTTGGAAAATGTTCTTAGGGTTACAGCCTTAGATGTTGGTGGCTGGGGAGAGGAATTTTGTGGCTCCTTAAAGACTCCCAGATTTCTAAACCCAGAGGTCGATTCGGGGGGGATCGTGGGGGATCGCAGTTCCCCCGGGTGAGGTGCAGGGGGCGGGGCACACGACGAAGCCCCGCCCCTTCTTCCGGCCGCCCCCTGCTTCCAGCCTCATTCTGTTGCAGAAGGAGGAAGAAGCAGGAGGGTAAGTTGGCGTCCTCCCCCTCTGCCTGGCCGAGGCCACTCCACGTGGCCTCCGCAAGGACTCCCAGCCCCATCCAGGAGCTTCCCCGAGGTAGCTGTGTTAGTCTGTTGCTGCAAAATAGTCCAAGAGTTCAAATAGCACCTTTAAGACTAACAAATAGCACCTTTAAGACTAACCTTTAAGACTAAGACTAACTGAGTGGTAGGTGTGGCCTTATGACACACTTCCGGTGATGTCAGGGGGTGTGGC
>NW_015159755.1:238756-241960 GCF_001447785.1 Gekko japonicus
TATAGATAGGGACTCTGGGGCAAGTGATGCTCTGTCATCTTGGTGCTTTGGGGGGTCAACAGTGGGAGGGCTTCTAATGTCCTGGCCCCACTGGTGGACCTCCTGATGGCCCCTGGTATTTTTGGCCACTGTGTGATACAGAGTGTTGGACTGGATGGGCCTTTGGCCTGATCCAACACTGGCATCTCTTATGTTCTTATGTTCTTATGTTCTTATGATGGCTACTACTTTCAGGCCCTGCTTGTGAGTTTCCCAGAGACATCTGAGTTCCATTGACTGGAGCTCCCAGCTTGTTTAAAAAAATGCAGATATCAAGTGCATGGGTGGCCCAGTTCTCATCAGAATTGGGGTGGACATTGCGAAACGGACTTTGATGTGGTATATGATTACAACCGCTAGAATGACATATGCTCGATGCTGGAAACAGGACAGAACTCCCGAAATCGGGGAGTGGACAAAAAAAATTACTTTTTATGGGCTGAAATGGACAAAATGACAAGAAAGCTTAAAAATCTGGAAGCAGAAGAATTCTTTGCAGATTGGAAAGACTTTAAGGAATATTTGGAGAAATATTGGGATGTAAAGAACAATTTACTTTGCTTTGAAAATTATTGAAAAGAGATTGACTTTAGAAGAAGTGCAAATGTATAAGAATATTAGTTAAAGGATATGTTACCTATAGAATTTGACTAACGAGTAAGGAAGAAGAGAGGGGAATATAAGTTATGGGCTGGAGGTTGGAGCACTGTGGGAAGTCAGAAGGGGTGGGGAAATAGGAGGAAAGGATATATGATACTTAGTAATGTGATGTATGTTTGACCTATTAATATATCCTAATAAAATTGTTTTTTTAAAAAAAGAATTGGGGTGGACAGAATGGTAAAGCCTTCTGCTCTGTGCCGTTTTCTTGACTTGAAACAGCCACAGGGAGTCACTCTTTGCCCCAAGAAGGAAACATATCTATGAATTTCCCCTGTGGGGCAAATACCAGCTCTCTGGTTAGGGCTGCCAAGTGGGGACAGGGGGCGGGTAAACCCCTGCTTTGGAGGCCCAATTTCTGCCGTGGCGGAATCGGGCCCCGGGGGGAACTCTGCCCCCCGAAGCGCAGCGTCACAGGAAGTGACTTGCACGTCGACCACGTTGGGGGTGTGGCCCGGATCGGGGAGGGAAAACTCTATGGTTTTCCCTCCCACGATCGTGGCCACGCCCTCAATGTGGTCGACATTGCACGTCACTTTGTGTGACGTGCTGGCGGCGCACGCGCACATCCGGGGACAACTTCCGGAACCCGCCAAGGCTTCCCCGTCAGTGAGTATTTTCGACTTGGGAACCCTATCTCTGGTGCTGTTGTACGCTGGGAAAATTCAGCTGGAGGAACGGCCTTGTATCACTCTCCCATCAGAATTGGGTCTCTATGATCTTGATAACTACTTTTTTACAAACCCAGTCTGGGAGCCCTAATCACAGAACTCCCAAACTTCTGCTGTTGGAGACAGAACTCTAGAATACTCAGACCTTTGGTTTGATCTTGCAGGGTGTGTCTCGTGGGATGGAGGCTGTTGTGTCTTCGGCCCCGGTCACACGAGAGGTTTTGGGCCGGGAGAGGGACGTATCGGGGGCGCAGCAAACGGGCGCGATCCCACAGCAACACCTGGGAAGCGTGGTGCGCCCGTTCCCGATCCGGCCCTTCCACCCAAAACCCCGCATCAAAAAGAAACCACCTACCTAGGTGGTTCGTCGGGAAAGGGCGCATCAATGCCGGTCGTGGGATCGCCGGCGCATCCTTCCGCCGGCGCATCCCCGGCTCCTGGCCGAACTGCGCATGCTCAGACATGCGCAGTTCGGCAGCCTCCCCCTCCCGACTGTCGCTTCCTCCCCGGCATCTGATTGTGCCGGGGAGCAACGGCGCCGCGGCTCAAGGGATTCGTGGGATCCCGCTGCGGCGTCTCTATTTTGGTGCGGTTTGTAAAAGCCGCACTTTGCCCAGTTTTTTTCCTGCCGTGTGGCAGGGACCTCAGTATATAAATACATGTTAAGCTCGAAACCTCAGCCAGGATTCTAATCTGCAACAATACCATTGGCTGAAGCATTGTGGTAATCAAATGTAAGAGAACTGTGCTAGAGGGAACTGTGTTGATTGGATGTTATCTCTGAATAATGATTGGATGTTAACTATGACAGGGCGTGGCTACCCCAGCCCGGGAGAGTTTAAAAGGAACTGTGCTTCACTGTTGCTGTTGTTGTGTCGTCTGATGCTGTGTGATCTTTTGGAAGTTCTCGTTCTCAATAAAGCTGAGATCACTTGTTGCTTACTTCGTTGCTGAGTTGCATACTTAACAGAGGGCTTTTAAAATAAATCCTGCAGGTCCATTCTCCTTTTCCAATTGCCCGAGATTAAGAGAGATAACAGCCTCTTCTCTCCTGCTTCCCCTCCCCAGTTCGATGCAGACAGAGAGGAAGATGATATATTTGCAGACATCAGCTCCTGTGTTCAGCAGCGGCTATTCCCAGAGGGGATGGAGGTTCCAGGTGAGAGAGGTACCTGTTTTAAGGCTGGGTGAATGACCAAAGGAGCACTGCTGCTTGGGAGGGTGGAGCTAGATGACTTCGTGTAGAGTGAGCCTTTGGACCAAACGACACGATACATTGTGTTTGGCTTCAATGATGTTCCCATGTACTGGAAGTGCCATGTTGCAGCCTGATTTGGATCAGAGCCACTGGAGAGGAGAGACTTCAGCCTTACCCGCAGGACTGTTTTCCTGGCCTGACCAAGGTCTCTTAACTCATTATGTACATGGGCTGAATCTGGAGTCTCCACTCAGTTGTCAGTGTTAACGGTCACGTGTGACTTATAGGTTCTCCTCAGCTCTTGTGTGTGTGTCATACCCAATTTAGATTGTGACTGTGGTGCTTCTGGAAAAGGGGATTCTGCCTTCTCCCCCAGTTTGGTGTAGTGGTTAAGTGTGCGGACTCTAATCTGGGAGAACCGGGTTTGATTCCCCACTCCTCCACTTGCACCTGCTGATGTGACCTTGCGTCAGTCACAAGCTCTGGCACAGCTGTCCTTGAAAAAGAGCAGTTTGTGTCAGAGCTCTCTCAGCCCCACCCACCTCACAGGGTGTCTGTTGTGGGGAGGGGAAGGGAGAGGAGTTTGTAAGCCGCTCTGAGACTCCAAGTGAAGGGCGGGATATAAATCCAATCTCC
>NW_015159755.1:242074-242594 GCF_001447785.1 Gekko japonicus
TCATCATCATCATCATCATCCTCATCGTTTTCCTGACCTGAAATTATCCAGGGAGTTGCTAGTTGGCCTGCTGGGGAAACCCATGAGTGTACACATTACTTTCCCCAAGTCAAATAGTGCGTACCTTAGAATCATAGAGTTGGAAGGGACCTCCAGGGTCATCTAGTTCAACCCCCCTGCACAATGCAGGAAATTCACAAATACCTCCCCTCCCCACACCCCCAGTGACCCCTATTCCATGCCCAGAAGATGACAAAAAAAACCCCCAAAATCCACCAGGATCCCTGGCCAAACTGGCCTGGAGAAAAATTGCTCCCCCAAAGTGGCGATTAGCATTTCCCTGGGCATGTAAGAAAGGGCCATGAGAACTAAGCACTGATGCAACCCTTCCTGCTCTCCCTCTCATGATCTGCCTGAGTTCACAGAATCCACATTGCTGTCAGATGGCCATCGAGCCTCTGCTTAAAAGCCTCCAGAGAAGGAGACCCCGCCACCTCCCAAGGAAGCCTGTTCCACTGAG
>NW_015159755.1:242610-246967 GCF_001447785.1 Gekko japonicus
GCTCTAACGGTCAGGAAGTTCTTCCTAATGTTTGGCCGAAAACTCTTCGGATTTTGACTTGGACCGTAACAGATAAGGAAAATGGCACTCACTTGGGAGGGGAGTCTGGATCCCTATCTCCGTGTGCTCCACAGTCGCAGTCTGAATAAGGCACCGTGTGCATGGGAATTGGGGGAGGGCCTGCAAGTCACTTGTTGGGACTGTTAGACAGGCCTCTGGGCTGAGACCCCAGACTCTGTAATTTGTGCATCGGCATGCATTTGTGTATTTATATCCCACGTTCCACACCAGTTGGGACTCAAAGCAGCTTGGAACACTGTTCTACCTTCTCCTGTTTTCTCACAACGATGACCTCGTGAGGTAGGTCAGGCTGGAAGTGTGTGAGAGGTTCAAGGTCACCCGGAGAGCTTCCATGGTAGAAGTGGGGATTTGAACTCAGGACCCCTAGGATCCTAGTCCACCACGTTACCACTACACCATGCCAGCTCTCTCTGTGTGAAAAGACAGTCCTCGGGAGCCATTATTTGCCCTCTTAGGGAAATGTAGATATACAGTTCAGCACAGAACTCCCCGCTTAGGGTTGCTAGGACTTACCTGTCTGTCGGTGGGGGGCTCTCGTTGCCCTGGAGTTTTTGGCGTGTGCGCCACGATGACATCACCCAGAAGTGATGTCATCATGCAGGGCACGTTGGAGGGGGAACGCTCTATCGTTTGAGGAAAAACTCTATGGTGATCATAGTTTTTTCTCAAACGCTAGAGTGTCCCCCTCACAACGTGCCCTACACGAACCCGGAGAGCTTCCATGGTAGAAGTGGGGATTTGAACTCAGAACCCCCAGGATCCTAGTCCACCACGTTACCGCTACACCATGCCAGCACTCTCTGTGTGAAAAGGCAGTCCTCGGGAGCCATTATTTGCCCTCTTAGGGAAATGTAGATATACAGTTCAGCACAGAACTCCCCGCTTAGGGTTGCTAGGACTTACCTGTCTGTCGGTGGGGGGCTCTCGTTGCCCTGGAGTTTTTGGCGTGTGCGCCACGATGACATCACCCAGAAGTGATGTCATCATGCAGGGCACGTTGGAGGGGGAACGCTCTATCGTTTGAGGAAAAACTCGATGGTGATCATAGTTTTCCCTCAAACGCTAGAGTGTCCCCCTCTCAACGTGCCCGACACGATGATGTCACCTCCAGACACACTGGCGTGGATGGGGTTCTTTGGGGGCAGGGTTTCCCCCACCGGCTGGCTTGGTGGCAGCGGATTGGGCCCCCCCCCGAAAGCGAGTAAACCCCCACCCCCGTCAGGGGAATGGCAGCCCTATCCCAGCTCTTGAGGTGGACCCATAAACAATGTCTTGTTTAATTGGGCTGTTTTCGCCTGTTGCATTCCTTCCATATTGCAGATTGGAAGACAATCGTTTTGGGAGCCAGGCCAAAGAAAGGTGATGCAATAGGAGACATGTGACCAAGGGGTCTGTGAGTTAGTGGACCACAGAGGCTGTAGATGAAGTCAAAATGTAGAGAGGAAAGGAGAAACCAACGGGGGAAACATGAGCGGAGTATGAAGAAGATCAATCATGCAGAAACTCTGGAATAATCCTGGCTGGAGTCCCAAAAATGTTTAGGACTGAGGTTGGGTCTGGCCAAGCAGGGATTATATGTTGGTCCCAGCCAATCAGGTCTCGGGATATATTACAAGCTGGCCAGGAAAGTCCGCTTGCGTTGCGAGGGTGAGAGTCCTGATCCGGTGGCAGAGCAACTGCTTAGAGAGAAGTGCTAGAATCGATGACTTGCAGGAAGGGAAATGAAATGGGGACGAAGGAGGGTTCGGTTCCTCTGTGCCCCTTTAGATGTAAGAATTGGACCTCTTCCCGTTGTGGCTGCCCTGTCATGTCAAGTCCGGGCCAGAGTGCGGCAACTCTGACACAAACGCCAAAGGAGAGAGAAGTGAATGTTCAGTACTCCCCAGAGCCCCTTGTCTTGCCTTGTGGCTAGCCAAAGTGTTTCTCAAAATAAACACACCATTTTTGGAATGCAAACGCTGGTTTGCCATGGGACTAAACTGGCAGCACTTTTGCACACACTGAATAATGCACTTCCAGTCCACATCCAATGCACTCTAGGGATCGTTTCCAAGAGGATTTTGTCATTCCACACAGTAAAACCCAATTGCAAAGTTCAGTGAAACTGGATTGAAGGAGCATTATTCAGCGTGTGTGAAAGTGCCTTTGATTGTGTGTGTGCGCGTGCGTTTGTGTGTGGCATGTGTACATGTACAGTTCCACATATTTCATTTCCAGAGGTCTTGAATTATGAAGGCTATGTAAGACTCACATCTCTGCCCGTTGGAATTCTGGCAAATTCAGGTAGCTTTGGTAGTTGGCTTCAGCCAAAAGAACCAAGAATCTTGTGGCGCCAGAAAGAATAGTGGCTGTACTTGTGGCAGAAGCTTTTGTCAGTCAGAGTTCCCTTTGTCAGATGTGACAAAGTCAGCTTTGACTCACAAATGCTTCACAATATGTTCATGAGTCATTCCATGCCGCAGGAATCTTTGTCGTTCTGTCTTCCGTTGACAGCCTTCTTTCCTTCCCCACAGAGCAGCCATAAGTGTATGAGGAGTTGTGGTGATTTGTGTGTGTGTGTTTTTAATCCAGAGTCCCCGCTGCTGGCTTCACTGGACGCTCTCTTCAGCCCTGGCCGAGAACCTCCAAAGGAGGAGCGGGAGGAAGGGCAGGTAAGTGACATGTACCGGACC
The DNA here is from genome assembly GCF_001447785.1 of Gekko japonicus. Lineage (NCBI taxonomy): Eukaryota > Metazoa > Chordata > Lepidosauria > Squamata > Gekkonidae > Gekko > Gekko japonicus. The sequence continues at coordinate 245,364 of NW_015159755.1, forward strand.
CGGTCTTGGCAAAGCCGTTGGATTTTCCAAAGCCTTGATTGGCTGACAGCCACACTTCCTGTTTCTGAGTCAAAAACAGGAAGTGGGGGTTGGCGGGAGTTCCCTTGAGTCCATGGGAAAACACGGCAGAGTCCATTTGTCCAAGCAGTGAGCAGCCAAAGGGCAGAGGTCAGAAATAGCCTTGGCACTGACCGGCCACGTTCTGGCCGTCTGCCCTGCCCCTGAAGTAGAGAATAAATACTGGAAACTAGCAAGGGAGTCTCTTTAGGGGTTAGCTGTTGACTGGAACAATGACTAAAATGTTTTCGCTTCTATATTATTTCTCTGCCTTTTTTGCTGTTAGTTTTGTGTATATGACGTATGCAGGTTGTACTTGCATATGTTTAATAATGCAGATACACAACGCTGAAAATGCAGTTGTTTTATGGGAGGGATGTGGTGCAAGAAATGGTGTGAAGGAGAGTCATGGGCTGTGTTTGCATTAGTAAAGGTAAAGGTCTCCCTCGCTCGAAAGCCAGTCGAGTCCGACTCTAGAGTTGCGGTGCTCATCTCCGTTTCAAAGCTGAAGAGCCAGCGCTGTCCGAAGACGTTTCCGTGGTCATGTGGCCGGCATGACTAAACACCAAGGCTCACGGAACGCTGTTCCCTTCCCACCGAAGTGGTCCCTATTTATCTACTAGAGGGATTTGGGGTTTGAAAGCAACAGGGTTGAGAGATTAAAAAGCATTCCTGTCAGAGCCTGTGTCCTCCGTACGGTTCCCAGGTCTGGGCTGGAAAATACCTGGAGACTTTGAGGGTGGATCCGGGAGAAGGCGTGGTTTGGGGAGGGGAGGGGCCTCAGCATGGCACCGTGCCACAGAGTCCGCCCTTCAAAGCAGCCATTTTCTCCAGGGGAGCCGATCTCTGTCAGTTGGAGATCAGCTGTCAAAGTGGGAGATCTCCAGGCCCCACCTGGAGGCTGGCAACCCCAGTCCTCCGTAGGGTTGCCAACCTCCAGGTGAGGCCTGGAGATCTCCCATTTTTTTACAGCTGATCTCCAGACGACAGAGATCGGTTTCCTTGGAGAAAATGGCTGCTTTGGAGGGTGGACTTTATGGCCCCTCACCAAACCCTGCCCTCCCCAGTCTCCACCCCCAAACCCAAGAATTCCCCAACGCAGAGTTGGCAGTCCTAGGGACTCTTCCGTTTTGGGGAACACCTTTTCCTTTTCTCTGGCTCCCTCAAGACCTGCTTCTTCGATAGAACTTTCCTAAATTGCTTGTCTTGCCGGGCTTGCCAGCTGGCCAGGAAACATTGGTTCGGCTTGCTGTCGCTTCTGAAACTTTTTGTGGCGTGGAAGGAAAAACACTTTCCCCTTCTTGCTTCATCAAGTTGCAGTGCTGTCAAAGGGACACCGCCATAGGGGCCAGGTTGATAGTTGCCAGTCCACTAGGGTTGCCAAGTGTGGATGTGGCGCGCAGCGAGGGACTCCCGGCTGCCGGCTGGAGCGCCGCATCCACGTCACCCAGAAGTGACGCGGGCACGCCAGGCACGCTGGGGGCGGGGGCACGACCATCCGAGGGAAAACCATAGAGTTTTCCCTCGGATGACCGTGGCCCTGCCCC
>NW_015159755.1:247909-250266 GCF_001447785.1 Gekko japonicus
CCCAACGGTCCCGACCGCCGCTGCTGGCCTTGCAGCTCCACTGCCGAGCCCCATGAGGGGCCCGGCGGTGGACCTGCAAGGCCGGCGGGAGTGCAAGGAAGCCCCGCGAAGGCCCTCCCTGGCCCCAGGCAGGCAGGGATGGGGAGAGGCAGGGAGGAAGGAAGCAACTTACCCTCCCTCTTCTCCTGCCTCCTCCTGGCTGAATGAGGGCCGGAAGCGGGGCGGCCGGAAGCAGGGGGCGGGGCTTTGTCATGTGCCCCGCCCCCGTACTTTACCCGGGGGAACTGCGATCCCCCGCGATCCCCCCCGAAATGACCTCTGAGGTCAGTAGATATTGGAAGGAGGTCCACATGGTACTAACTCAGTCAACAAAGCTACAAATACCGTTAGACCCTGAAATTTTTCTCTTAAGTATATTACCAGAAAATTGGAAAAAACAGGAGAAATATGTGGCGATTCATTTATTGGCAGCAGCAAGAATAACACTGGCTAAGTATTGGAAAAGTGAAAAGTTACCAGACAGATGGGATTTTGTTAAGAAAGTGATTGAAGTGATTGAAATGGATAACTTAACGCAAAAAATCCACGGAAACATGAATTCAGCTTTTCAAAAAATGTGGTCAAATGTGTATAAATGGGTTGAATCGAATACTCAAGCTAATTAATTTTGGATTAGTGGACTGAATTGAATACTCAAGCTAATTAATCTCGGCAGATAATTGTTTTGTAATTATACTATAGAGTGTATAGAGGAAGGATCCGCTTTTTATGTGTTCTGTTATATGTTTGGTTTTGTTGGTTTGTTGGTTTGTCTGTTTTTTCTTTGGGATGAGGGGATGGTTGTGTATGTGTTCAATAAAGAAAGAATTATATTTTTTTAAAAAAGGTGCTGATTCAGCTCAGGACCATGATGTGAGGGGAGGAGGGACTCCTGCTCCCCCCCCCATATTCCTTCTCTTCTCTCCCCCAGCCACACAGCAGCTACAGGGAATGGCTACTTACAAAACAAGAGAGAGACCATCTCGAATCAGAACAAGCTGGAAGGAAGCCATTTTGTCATGCTGAATTAGTGCTGGGTGGGGAGCCATTTCCCCTTTTAGGGTTACCAACCTCCAGGTGGCACCAGGAGATCTCCTGTTATTACAACTGATCTCCAGACAACCCAGTTTGGTTCCTCTGGAAAAAGCAATTGCTTTGGAGAATGGACTGCATGCTTTTAAAAGAAGCAGGCGAAGAGATGATGCCTTTCTTTCCCCCTTTCTACAGTTAGCCGGAAGCAGAAGTAATGGGATGGGTTTTGATTAGCAAAACCAAGCAGGGGCCAGTGTTCCCTCTAAGCTGCGTTAGTGTGAGCTCGCTCACAGTTTTTTAGCCTCCGGCTCACACATTTTTTTTGTCTCAGCTCGGGAAGGATGGCTCCAGAGCAAAATAATTCACGCAGCAGCCAAATCACTCGCTCACACTTTTAATGCCAGTAGCTCACAAAGTAGAATTTTTGCTCACTAGAGGGAGCATTGGCAGGGACCCCAAGGGTTAAATTGCTTTCTTTCCCCTGCACTGCATGCCATAGTCTCAATCAGCATTGGACCTAGGCCCATAGTCACCGGGGGGGGCGCTTGGGGGCAACGCCCCCCCAAATGTGCCCCGCCCCCTCTTGGCTGCGGGTCCCGGGAGGGGGAGGGAACCTGGGGTGACCAGCGATGATTGCTGCATACAGAAGCTGGTTGCCTGGGATGGGCAGGCCCCCACCGCCAGCACTGAGCTCACCATCTACATTGCAATTTGGTGCTTCTTCCTGGAGACACCAGATTGCTACTAGCTAAGGAGCAGACAAGCAGGAGGAGGGGGAATCTTGAAACGGTTCAGATAGTTTTTTGTTCCTCTCCTTGTTGTCCGATTCCCCATGCATTCGAAATAAATCCACGTTTGAAGAACAAAGTAAAATTTATTATAAAGCGATGGTTAGATCAGGAACACAAGAATTGTTAGGAATGACTACAGATCCCATAGGGAAACATATTAAAGGAACTTGAACCAGGTTAGGACCAATGAGTCCAATTCCCGCTGGCGGGAATGCAGATAAAACTAGCGCCCAATTCCTTGGGAACACAACAGTTCTACAACATAAACATAAGTTCAGTTCTCAGGCATGAGATACATAATAAGCAAAGCAACGCCACAACTCCATCCCACCTCCAGCTGGTTGACCTTGAGCAGTTCCGCAGATGTAGCAAGCAAAAGACAGTAAACACCTACACAGGAGAATACAGGGGGGGATGGACAGAACACACTGTAATATGTAGAAAAGAACACACCACCTTATGGCAGCTTGCTGACACTTGTCCATGGTGAAAATC
>NW_015159755.1:250302-254225 GCF_001447785.1 Gekko japonicus
CTCCCCAGGCTCCATCCCCGAAATCTCCAGGAGTTTCCCAACCTGGATCTGGCAACCCTAGTAAAGGACTCCGCGTTGGTCTGGCTCTGGAAATAGCCCAAGGTGACCCCCCCTCCCCACCTTGGTGTTTGGGTTTCGAAGGAGTGCTTGCGGGGATGCCTTTTTGGTGGGGAGTGTTTGTGGCACCGTTATTTCGAGAGGTGGGGAGGCTCGTCAGGGAGAGGCAGCCGGCGGATGGAGCCCATCGCGGGAGGGCAGGCGGGCGGGCGGGATGTGGGAGGAAGGCTCTGTATGTCCTTTGCAACAGGGTGTGTGTGTGGGGGGGGAGAATTGAGGGACTTCTTTGCAAAAGGCAAACACACACCTCACGATCCCCTACACCGCATTCCTGAGAAAGCATCACAAGCTCACAAGACTCCACAGCTTAGAGGGAGCATTGCTCACAGGGTGTCTGTTGTGGGGAGGGGAAGGGAAAGGAGTTTGTAAGCCGCTCTGGGACTCCTTCGGGTAGTGAAGGGCAGGGCATAAATCCAATCTCTTCTTCTTCTTCTTCTGCAAATGGAGTTCATGGAAGCTATTTTTTATCGGTTTTCCTTCCTCCAACCATCCTCTGAAACCCCTGGAAAAAACACCATTGACGGTGTGTAAAACAGTTTGCTATACATTGCAAAGGAACTTCTGCAAGAGGAGGGTCTCTGCAGGAATCCTGGCCCCGTAGCCAGAAATTTTTTTGTTGGGGCAAGTTGGATTAGCAGCTATTCTAATTGGCAGTAATTAAATTGAGTTCCCAGTCTGAGCAAATGGCCAGAGAGCCCTCTGAGCGGTGCCGGGTTTACGCATAAGCTAAATAAGCTACAGCTTAGGGCCTCGCAATCTGCTGGGGCCTCGAATAAAAACACAATATAAAAAATTATTTCAAATATTAAAAAGGCGTATATATTTTAAATTTTTCTGAGACCAGCTGATGTAATTTAAAACAGTAGGGGGCCTCTGGGTTTTGTATAGCTTAGGGCCTCAGCAAGTCTAAATCCGGCCCTGCCTCTGAGGCATTTACAGAGACATGTTGACATGTGTGCATTCAGCAGGGTTTTGACTCTAACTTATTTCTTTTAAACTAAGAACACTTCATCTTCCAGTGTGGTATGATTTTGAAACAATGGCTTTCCAAACAGTTTTTCTGTATAGCCTGGGAACTTCTATATAGCCTTAGGAACAAAGTCAGACTTCCGTAAAACTATCTAAATAATGACCGCTATGGGGGCACACAAGCTGACCTATTCCAGTGGAAGATGCTTCCACATAATAGGTTTGATACAGTGCTTTGGCAAATAGAGCGAGTTTAATCCTGTGTTGCCAAAAAAGCCATTACTGAGTGTCAGAGTACTGCTGAGAACGGGTGGAGAAATCTTGTCATTCATTCACTCTTTTGCAAGGGTGGGGTGGGACCCCCCTCTCCCACGTGGCAGCTATGGGCCTTTTTAAAAGTCCGAGAAGATCTGATCCAGAATCTCCCGGCATCCTTGTCTGTTTCAGTCCTGGCAGACTGAGTCATTTGCCTAGGGGTAATTTCCTGTGCCCAGCCTAAGTGCACAGTCTAAGGGCCGTGTGTGTGTCTCTCTGTGCAAAGGGCATTCCGAGACACAAAACGGGTTTGTCTACCCCCCCCCAAAAAAGAAATCTGAACGGAATCTTTTTAATAAGGATACTGTTGATCAAGGTATCCCTAACTGAAAGCAGACAAAATGATAGGAATAGGAGTTTTCTGTCGGTGCCTAGTACTTTTCTCCCCCTTTCCTCCTCCAGCACACATCCCGTTATGGATTTCCCCGCTCCGCAGCTGCCCCCCAAAGCATTGCTATGCTGCTCACGTCTCCAGGAGTCGGGTGTCCTTTGGTAGCAACCCAGCCAGGCAGAGAGAATTCCCCCCCCCCGTTCCCAGCATGCTATGCGTTCTGACAACACTATATAGAGTGGTAAAAATAGCCAGGGAAGACATGCAGGGGAGTTTGCTGGAGAGAAACAGGCCGGTTTCCTCGTAACCCCTGGTGCCCCCCCCTCCCCTGCCATTCCAGCTGTTGAGAGGTAAGCTCCATCTGCAAAGAATGGCTCTTCTGTTGCATTTGGAGACTGTGCTGTTTTTATTCTTCCCATTCAGATTGCTACCCATGGGGGGGGGAAAAAAAGATGAAAGCAATAATTCCATTGTGCTGTTTGGCTGGGCATGGTTGCAACTAGGCTGTGTGTGCGTGCGTGTGTGTGTTTGTTTTGCAGGCCAGCTGTCTCCGAGCGGGCTTAGTTGTGAGGAGGGGGTGTGGGAAACAGCACCATCGCTCCATGCCGGTTTGTGTTTAATCCTTTGCGTCGAGATGTCAGTCATATGCTCCACGCGTGTCATTTCGTCCGGGCCTGCCGCTGTTGCCCTTTGCAGGCTCTTCCAGTGATCTTGGATGTGTGCAAGTACCGAGTTTCAGCATTCTAGCTCTCCCGGAAGCTCCTGCCTTGTCCTAGACAATGATACTTGCTGACCTTGAGCAGGTGTCTTTGACCTTCACACACGCAGGTGGTAGAACAGACTACATGACATTAGAAAAGAGCCCTCCTTGCAGATAGAGAACTAGCGCCGCAGGGAGAACTGTTCCACCTCGTGCCTTTGCCTCATCCTCTTTTATTCACGCAGGGAGTTTTAACAGAGGGGGGGACTTCCAAACGGTTGTCCTCCACTTGCAGTCTAAAGTGGTGTGGCCCATTCTACCCCCAGCGTGTGCGAAGCAGGCTTTTATGGAGTTTGTGGGGGTCCTGGAGGCCCACCCGCACATGCCGCCAGCGGGAGACCCCAGTGAAGACCATTTCTTGTGTTTCACCTTGGCTGGGATTGTAACTGGCTCTGCTCACATGAACACATGAAGCTGCCTTCTACTGAATCAGAGCCTTGGTCCGTCAAGGTCAGTATTGTCTACTCAGACCGGCAGCGGCTCTCCAGGGTCTCAGGCAGAGGTCTTTCACGTCACCTACTGCCTGGTCCTTTTTAACTGGAGATGCCGGGGATTGAACCTGGGACCTTCTGCATGCAAAGCAGAGGCTCTTTGGTGTGGTGGTGAAGTGCGCGACTCTAATGTGGGAGAACTGGGTTTGATTCCGCACTCCTTCACTTGTACCTGGCTGGATGACCTTGGGCAAGCCGTAGTTCTGATAAGAGCTGTCCTTGAAAAAGAGCAGTTTCTGTCAGAGCTCTCTCAGTCCCACCTACCTCACAGGCTGTCTGCTGTGGGGAGGGGAAGGGAAAGGAGTTTGTAATCCGCTCTGAGACACCTTTGGGTAGTGAAGGGCGGGGTATAAATCCAATCTCCTCCTCCTCCTCCTCCTCATCATCATCATCCGGAAGGGAAAGTGTGTAAGTAGTCCCTGGTTCCAGCTTATTGAAATGTCTATTTTGTTGCAGGGCTTCTGTTGGCTGCCCTGAAAAAGTGCCTGGCTAGGGCAGGGTTGGGAGGAGAAAGAGTCACGGGGGGATTGGGAAGCTCTTATTCCACCCCCACCCCCCCGTGAACTTTACGCAGAATGTCTGTGCATGTATAGCAAAGTAAGGCAACTTCAAATGAATCCAGTGTGTGTGTGTGTGTATAGTTTTGGAGTTTGTGTGTGTGTGTGTGTGTGTGTGTTATTCAAGGTGCGAGCTCTCGTGTGCAAAGCACACTTCGTCAGACAGTGAAATGGAATTACAGAACGTAGTTGTACACAGAGGGTGCGGTCAGACGGGCCGTTTAGTCTGCTTTCGGCACGCTTCAGTAATGGATTTTATATGCACGTTCACGCACCCAACATCTGCCCACCGTCTCCAGCCGTCGCTTTCTGGTTCAAAACCCCTTTATAACTGAGTATTTTCTTACCAGGTCCCCAAGTGGTGTTTTCCTGATTCTCCAGTT
>NW_015159755.1:254273-258333 GCF_001447785.1 Gekko japonicus
GGCGGGATAAGGGAGGTAAGTGTGATCACAATTATCCAGATCAAATATAATCCAGTTAGAACCAGAGCAGTTTAACCCGCTCTCAGCACCCAGGGAGAGAGTGGCTTGTTAAATTAGCATGCAAAATAGTGGAGCGGTTTTTTTAACAGATAAAAAGAATGACAAGCTTGGTTCTAATACTTCTTTTTATCTGTTTAAAAACAGCTCCACTATTTTGCACGCTAATTTAACAGGCCACTCTCTCTGTTATGTACAACTACGTTCTGTAATTCCATTTCATTGTCTGACGAACTGTGCCTTGCACACGAAAGCTCGCACCTTGAATAAAACTTGGTTGGCCTTAAAGGTGCCACTGGATTCTAACTTTGTTCTGTTGCTTCAGGGCAACACGGCGGCCCACCCTGATCTAGGTGTATGCGTGTGTCATTGCATTCAGACATAGCAACAAGCTGCCCTAAACTGGGACATGCACCAAGCTGGCTTTTTTCTGGGCTTGTGTTCCCCTCCCCCCTGCCCATCTCACACGGAGAATCCCAGCTCCAGTTACCCAGGATGTACAAATGCAGGATGTACAAATCACATTAACTGGGACTAGGTTTCCTCCCTGAACTGGGAGTCTGGTGCAGAACCTCACTTCGTGATTCTGGTGAGGTGGGAACTAATTCCCGTCGGCCTCCACGTCGCCGTTTGAACAGCACGGGCCGGCGGAGTTAGTTTCTAACCACGATTCTCTGTACAAGGAGGGAGAAGCAAGGGGCATGCGTACAAGCCCACCCACCTGAATGTACATGTGGCGTCTGAATGCACATGTAAAATCAAGATTGTTGTCTGCAGTCGTAGACATATGTTCCCATTTGCTACTGGGAAAATCCCTCCAGGGATAATTCATTGTATGAAGGGGAACTAGGTTCATGTCCAGCAGCACCTTAGAGATCCAGAAGAGTTTTTGGGGTTTCAGCTTTTGAGAGTCAAAGCTCCCTTCGTCAGATACCAGAGCTTTTAACTCTTGCAAGCTTATACCTAAAAGATCTTGTTGGCTCCTAAGGTGCTGCTAGACTTGGATCTGGCTGTTCTACTGCAGAACAGTATGGCTGGGCTGCCCTTTGAAGCTCTCTTGTGTGAAGGAAGAAAGGGTATGCGTCAGTGTTCCCTCTAAGCTGAGTTAGTGTGAGCTAGCTCACAGTTCTTTAGCCTCCTGCTCGCACATTTTTGTCTTAGCTCAGGAAGGACGGCTCCAGATCAAACTAATTTATGCAGTAGCCAAATCGCTGGCTCACAGCTTTAATGCCAGTAGGTCATTTCAGGGGGGAACGCGGGGGAACACAGTTCCCCCGGGTGAGGTGCAGGGGGGCGGCGCACATGACGAAGCCCCGCCCCCCGCTTCCGGCCGCCCCGCTTCCGGCCCTCATTCAGCCAGGAGGAGGCAGGAGAAGAGGGAGGGTAAGTTGCTTCCTCCCTGCCTCTCCCCACCCCTGCCTGCCTGGGGCCAGGGAGGGCCTTCGCGGGACTTCCTTGCACTCCCGCCGGCCTTGCAGGTCCACCGCCGGGCCCCTCATGGGGCTCAGCAGTGGAGCTGCAAGGATCTTTTTCTACGAAATGACCCCTGCGCAGTAGCTCACAAAATAGACTTTTTTGCTCACAAGACTTCACAGCTTAGAGCAGTGATGGCGAACCTTTTAGAGACCGAGTGCCCAAACTGCGACCTAAAACCCACTTATTTATCGCGAAGTGTCAACACGGCAATTTAACCTGAATACCGAGGTTTTACTTTAGAAAAAACAACTCATACATTAACTTAAGGTGATCCAAACAAAGTAAGGAACGCAATCCCAAATGCTTTCATTTACTTAAAATTATTTGGCAGAGAATCCAACACGTTAATGATGGTCTGGGCCTGGCTGGGGCGATGGCACGCGTGCCCACAGAGAGGGCTCTGAGTGCCACCTCTGGCACCCGTGCCGTAGGTTCGCCACCACTGGCTTAGAGGGAACATCGGTATTCGTAACACAAAAAATGTTCTATCCCATGTGGCCTGAAACCATGGAGCCTTCTGTGCCCTAGTGCTAGCTCCTGTTATGTCCACCCCTGAAGCACTGTCCGTAGGGCCTGAGAACATCCCATTTGGATGTCTTTCAAGAAATCAATGTGCCTTAGGCAATTTGTTTCCCAAACCCAGCTTCCTTATGTTGAGGAGCACTGGCAAGGGGGGGAGGGCTTTTTTCAGCAGAGATGTGCCTATGCCTCATATTCTAGCAATCAGAGCTTTGGAAAACAATTCTATGTCGCATGTTCTAGCTTTCTAGATGGTGTGACCGTATCCTATCATTTTCAATACCCCTGAGTGTGATCAGACAGCGAGGACTTCTACTAATATTTCACATTTACATCACGCCTTCTCTGTTCAGTGCCATCCTGAAAACAACCCTCTAGCATGGGCCAGTATTGCCCTCGTATTGCAGGTGCAGAGATGGGGGCTGAGAGCAGGTGGCTTGCTAAAAGCCCACTTTCAGGTTTACAATTTAGATGGATGGATGGATGGATGGATGGATGGATGGATGGATGGATGAATGAACAGTTCATTTGCTTAGCCACATTAGACAGCTAAGTACTTATCTATCTGTTTTATATAACGGTGAGAGACACATTTGGAACCCTGGTTTGAATACTGAGGTCTGGCTCCAGAACTAATGAAATAGGAACTCTCAGGCTGGGGCAAGTGATGCACTGTATACTTGGTGCGGTATATTAAACCGCACCATATTCTAATGCAGTTCCCCTTTCCCCATTTTTTGGGGGAGGGGAGGTTCGCATTGGTGCTTGGGGCAGGGGGCAAGAGTGGGAGGGCTTCTAGTGTCCTGGCCCCACTGGTGGACCTCCTGATGGCACCTGGTATTTTTGGCCACTGTGTGACACAGAGTGTTGGACTGGATGGGCCACTGGCCTGATCCAGCATTGGCTTCTCTTATGTTCTTATGAAATAATAATAAAGACAAGAGTGGCTCTGAGTACATGCAGAGTGCCTGATCCTCACTTTTAGGATTCTCCTTGTGGAATATGAGAAGGTCATAACACTGGGCTACCTTGCTGGGCTTGTTAGTGTAAAGGTATCAAAAAGTGTGAAATGTTTTGTGCCTAAATCGCCCCGGAATGCCTTCTCTACATCCACAGAGGGTGGCTGATGCAGTCCTGAAGGGAGGATCTATAGAACAGGGGTAGAGCATCGGCATAACATGCAAGAGGTCTCGGGTTCAATCCCTGGCCTTTTTGGTGTAAAAAAAAGAGGATCTAGTAGAAGGTAATGATAACTATCGTGTGGCATTGTGTGTAGAATAGCTAGGAGAGCCTAAGATTGTCCGCAAGCCAGAAGGTTCTAGTCTTTTTTAGCGTTGCGCACCACTAGGTGTCGAGCTAGAGTTGTTTTCCAGGCAAGAGACGTTTCAGAGGCGGTTTGCCATTGCCTGGCTCTGTGTCACGACCCTGGTATTCCTTGGAGATGTCAGCTAAGGCTGCCATGGCTTGGAATGTGTGGGTTGCTCTCCCTGTCTCCCTTCCCCCTCTCCTCTCCCAGACATGGTGTTGTCTGCCTAGTGTCCTTGAAGTCTATGCTCTGTTCCTCTTCTTCCGGCTGGGAATGTAACCCTTGCCTTTTGCCTACATCTTCAGGGGCTTGCTTATTGGCTTCATTGTATCAGGGGGTCATGTATGAAGGGGGTATATCTGTAGGGTCGAATCACTATCCCGCCGTTCCTGACGCAAGAGTTCATGATGTCCTAAGTATCTACTCTCAATAAACTGAAACTTCTGAAGGAACGTTGTTGAGTGTTTGACTGGGAACCCTGACGGAAGGCCGCCCTTCCAAATACTAGCCAAGGCCAACCCTGCTTAGCTTCTGAGATCTGACGGATCGGGCTATCTAAGAACATAAGAACATAAGAGACGCCAATGTTGGATCAGGCGAAAGGCCCATCCAGTCCAACAATCTGTATCACACAGTGGCCAGAAATACCAGTGCCATCAGGAGGTCCACCAGTGGGGCCAGGACATTAGAAGCCATCCCACT
>NW_015159755.1:259020-268066 GCF_001447785.1 Gekko japonicus
GCCTTAACTAAACATAATGCTTCATATTTACCATGTCAGGAACATTAATCAATCCAGAACAGTCCATTGTGATAATCCAGTAGCACCAAGGGATTTTTAAGAGGAACCCCATCATTACTCCATGTGCTCAAGTCACAAAGCAGTCCTTTGTCTCTTCCAGAGATCACATGTCCATGTGCAATAGACAGGCAACAACAGGAGACCCAGAAGCAAGAGCAGAAACAAGAGCAAGGGACAGAGAGTTCCTCCCATTGGGTCTGAACAGATATAGCCCAATTTCAGTCTCAATCAGCTGTGGCCATCAGCCAATTGGAGTGGACATAGGTGTGTCCAATTTGTTAGTTGTCTTGGGTACAACCAGGGCTATTTTTGGGCAGGAACGCGCAGGAACAGAGTTCCGGCTGGCTCCCGAGTTGGCCACGCCCAGCAGGAACTCATTAGCATAACAGGCCACACCCAACAGCAGGGACTCATTAGGATTGGCTACATTAGGGGTGTGTGGCCTAACATGCAAAGGAGTCCCTGCTCCAAAAAAAGGCCCTGGGTTTTGACAACAAACAAGGTAAACAGAATAAGAAGCAAAAGGTGGGTGTGGCTGGATGAGCACACTCCTGGTAACACGGGGGTGTGGCCTAATATGCTGATGAGCTGTGCTGTCATGTGTGTGGCCTAATATCCTAATGAGTTCCTGCTGTTGGGTGTGACCTATTATGCTAATGAGTTCCTGCTGGCTTTTTCTACAAAAAAAGTCCTGGGTACAACTGGGGATAGGCTGGAAGTTTGGAAACCACGCCTGCAGTCACATGGCCCCAAACTATAGCTTCTCCATTGCTGACGTGACTTTTTGCCTGTGAGCCAGCCATCAAGTCTGGCTTTTGGCATGAACGTGTGAAAGAATGTGGGTTTATGGCAAGCAGTTGGGCCATGGGGCCCACCATTTGGCTCGTAACAGGAAACAAGGCACAGCCTGTTACCAAAAGACAGAACAGGAGAATGCAGGAGACATTTAGAAACCAACATTTCTACACAGCATCGTTTCCCGGTTCTGTAATCCTAGCCCCGCTGCGTTGTTCGTGGGATGCTCTCTGGTCAACTTTCTCTCTATATTTTGTAAGCCTCGTCAAGCCTGAGCGGGAAAGGTGGTCAGGTGGACAATAGATGAAGTACATCAGTCGGTAAAAATAACGCTGAGGCGGAGCGGTCAAGGGGCTGCCATACCATAGAGCTACCCGGTTCCCTTGGCGGCTTCTGAAAGCAGCCTGAAGTAGAACGAATGGGGCCAAGAGAGGATGAATCTTTAATCAGGCCTGCCCAAGCCACCCCCAGAGGCCAGTCATTGAATTACCAGGGGGCATTGTGAGATCTGAACAGTGTGTGAAGTCAGCAGCCAGGCTGGAGGGTAGCTGGACTTGACCAGGAGAGGAGGAGGAGGCGGCAGCGCAGGGCCTGCGTGGAAAGGGTTCTCTGACGTGACATCTTCCCACCGGCCCTCCCAAAGGTGAATCTGGAACATTGTCATATCTGGGGGAGGGGGAGGTACAAAACGCACTTGACAGATGGGGCTCACTGTATATGTGGGTGACCCTTCAGGAGTGAGGTGGGGTGAGGAAGAAGCATCCACAATGGTGTGTGAGGGCATCCAGTTATTCTTATTATTTCTTTGATTCATTCATCGCCCTGTCCCTGTTAGGCAGGGCTCTGGGTGCTATACAACAGAGGCGCAGAGCCACCGCAGATGTAAGATCCATAAAAATCTAATCACATACAGAATTCTGACAAAAAGTTAAACACCCAATTTAAGAAATACAAGGTGACGTCTCTAAGATTAATGTCCCAATCCTGGACTGTCTGGCCACTTCTGGGCAAGGGGGGGGAGGAAGCTCAAATTCAGAGTTGGAGGGGAGGGGAAAAGGGTGCCAGTGAAGGCCATGATCACACGGGCCAGATAACGCGGGGGGGGGGAGGCGTGGCTGTTTGCCCCAGAGCAAAATAAAGAGCAGTAGCCCGATCACACGGTCCCCCGAGTCTCCGCACTTTGGTTGTTAGCTGGTGATCACACAGCGATGCTGCAGCATGGCAAAGAAGTGGCACGGCGCGATCACAGAAGCGTTTCGCGTTTGTGCGCTGCGCAGTTCCGTGGAGCAGCACTGCTTTCCATTTCGTGTTTGTGCGCATGCGCTTACGAAAAACATCTGGTTTGCGGTGGGACGTGGATGGGCGCCGGATACCACGGGATACTAGCGCTCCCGCGATCAGACGCCCGCCTGGGCCGCGCGCCTGTGCCGCGTGTTTTTTGGATACTAGTGCACTTTCTGCGGTACTTTTAAACTCTGCATCTTCGGCGGGACGCCACAGGTTGGCCACGGGTGCGCTATGCTTCCCAGATGTTGCAATGTGATCGCGCCCCAAAAATCCGCCCGACATTCGTGCCTTTTGCGCAGCAAATTCTCCGTGTGATTGGGGCCGAAGATGATAGACAGTAGGTTAAGGATGGACAAAAGGAAATACTTCTTTACGCAGAGAGTGATTACAGTTTGAAATTCGCTGCCAGAGGATGTGGTGATGGCCACAGGAATGAACAACTTTAAAAGGGATTAGATAGATCTGTGGAGGATAAGTCTATCAGTGGCTACTAGCCATGGTAGCTGAGAGGAACCTCCAAATTCAGAGGCACTAAGCCTATGAATTAGGGTTGCTAGCTCTGGGTTTGGAAACACCTGGAGATTTTTGGGGTGGAGCTTGTGTGGAGGGTGGGGTTTGGGGAGGGGAGGGGCTTAAACAGAGTATGATGCCATAGAAGCCATATGACGTCATATCAAAGCAGCCATGTCCTCCAGGTGAACTGATCTCTGTTGCCTGGAGATCAGCTGTAATAACCAGGGATCTCCAGCCACCACCTGGCGTTTGCCAACCCTACTCTGAATCCCAGTACCGGGAGGAAACCTCAGGGGAAGGCCTCAGCCTCCATGCCCTCTTGCTGGCCCTCCAGAGGAACTGTTGTTGGCCACTGTGTGAGACAGGATGCTGGACGAGATGGACCACTGGTCTGATCCAGCAGGGCTCTACTTATGTTCTTATGAAGGCCTTGGCCTCCATGCCCTGTTGTTGGCCCTCTGAAGGAACTGGTTGGCCACTGTGTGAGACAGGATGCTGGACTAGATGGACCACTGGTCCAGTCCAGCAGGGCTCTTTCTTATGTTCTTATCATCAGAGCAAATGAGACACACTCATCTACATTTTAAACAGTGCCTGTTAAAGTGATAAAAGAGGCATTTCCGTACAGGAACGAGAGGTGAAGATGTGTGGCGTACACATGCATGCATATATGTCAGAGGCACTGTTCCCTCTAAGCTGAGTTAGTGTGAGCTACCTCACAGTTTTTTAGCCTCTGGCTCACACATTTTTGTCTTCGCTCAGGAAGGAGGTCTCCAGAGCAAACTAATTTATGCAGTAGCCATATCGCTCGCTCACAACTTTAATGCCAGTCGCTCACAAAGTAGAATTTTTGCTCACAAGACTCTGCAGCTTAGAGGCAGCATTGGTCAGAGGGACATTTAGATTGGCAGAATGGAGTAGAGGGAAGCACCGCTGCCAGGGGTCGTTTCGTAGAAAAAGAGCTAGGGGAACTCATTAGCATAACTCATTAGCATATGCCACACCCCCTGACATCACCGGAAGTGTGTCATAAGGCCACACACCCCGCCCCCACCGGAAGTGTGTCATAAGGCCACACACCCTGCTGTCAGCAAGCTGCCATTATGTGTTTTGTGACCTCTGTGTACATATCTTTCCCTCTTGCACTCAGCTTGGTTTCTATCATCCTGCTCCTGCGTTGGAATGCAAAAGATAACTGCTGGAGGTTGTGTGGGGGAGAAGGTGCTGTAATGCTTGGCTGTTGCTTTTCCCATGAATAGTGCACCTGTGTTTTGTCTGATAGCAAGGCCAGCGGGAGTGCAAGGAAGCCCCGCCAAGGCCCTCCCTGGCCCCAGGCAGGCAGGGGTGGGGAGAGGCGGGGAGGGAGCAAATTACCCTCCCTCTTCTCTTGCCTCCTCCTGGCTGAATGAGGGCCGGAAGCGGGGCGGCCGGAAGCAGGGGGCGGGGCTTCGTCATGTGCCCCGCCCCCGGTACCTCATCCGGGGGAACTGCGATCCCCCGCGACCCCCCCCGAAATGACCTCTGACCGCTGCTCTAATCAAAACAGGAGTCCCCACCCTTAGCTCCTTTAACCGAAGTCTAAAAACACTGGGAGATCATGATTTCTGGTGTCCCCATGTAGTTTTGGTTGTGTGTTTGTGCTCTCCCCCCGCCCTTACAGACACACACAGGACAAGAGGGCAGCACAGCATGTGTCAAGTGATAAGGTTTAAAACCACAGTGTTGTTTTAGTAGAAAAGAGCCGGAGTCCAGGAGCACCTTAAAGGCTAATAAGATTTGTGGCAGGGTAGGAGCTTTTGTGAGTCAGGGCTCACTTCTTCAGTGTTGTTTTAGGTGAGAAGGTTCTCTAAGGCTTTGAATGGGCATCCTTTCCAAAACAAATCCCCTTTCAGATTCCCAGAATAATCATCTGGTTCGTCTGGGGAGGGTATGGGTATAGATCTGAAGCCCAGGGAAATAATGGGGGGGGGTGTTTCCCATTTTTTCTGGGTTCCCCCCATTCTTTAGAAAAGTGGACCCCATTTTTCCGTCTGGGTTTCATGTCTCCTTGTGTGGAGAGATCCTTGAGGGCTGCATCCCATGTCCTGCTCGGCATTATCAGTTATTTTGGCTGGAGGTCTGCCCCCCTTTCGCCTGGCCCCGGGTTCTGTCTGGCTGCTCTGTGCACACTTCTTCCGGGGTTTGCTGAATTCTCACTCGGGTCTTTAGCTAGAGCTTCACGTTCCGCAACAATAGGCTTTCTAGAGTCTCAGGATTTATGGCTCCTCCCTTTCACACACACCCCAGCAGAGGTAGGTATATATACAAAAAATTGCTCCAGGATGAATTCAGTTATCAAGTTAATTTCTTGTTCTCTGGATTTCCAGACAATTGTTCCAGATCCTGGATTGGGTTCGGCTTGGATCAAGTCCCTGGGCCTTGCCACTGTGCAGCTGAGCCTGGGGCTAAATAATCCACTTTTGATCCACTTTCCGACTGGATTATCCCAGTTCGCACAGTAAAATCCAGTGGATTGAGAGTGAACTATTTATTTGATTTTTATTTTATTTATTAGTTTGATTTATATCCCGCCCTCCCAAAGGCTCAGGGCAGCTCACATGTGGCAAAGCCGAGTGTAAAATACAATAAAACATATAGTAGAATACAATATTTAAAATCACAATAAAACCTTCCTCTAATGTGGATCTAATATTTAAAATCACAATAAAACTTTCCTCTAATACCTAATCATCCAAGATGGGAACAACCACCCAAATTTGGTGGCCAGCTGTCACAGTGGCGCGGTCTCCCGCTACGCTGTCCAAAACGTCTGCCTGGGCACGCCAGCCCCCCTTTTGTTATAGGGCAGCCGATGACTTGCCACATCGGTGGTAGAATAGTGGCGGCGGCGGCTCCTACTCGAACGCCTGGCAGAAGAGCTCCGTCTTGCAGGCCCTGCGGAACTGCATAAGGTCCCACAGCGCCTGGATCTCTGGGAGCTCATTCCACCAGGTAGGAGCCGCCACCGAAAATGCCCTGGCCCTAGTAATGGCAAACCTAATATCTCGGGGACTTGGAACTTCCAGGAGATGGCAGTTCCCCGATCGTAGTGCTCTTGAGGGAACATACGGGAAGAGACGGTCCTTCAGGTAAGCCGGACCCTGGCCATTCAGGGCTTTAAAGGTAAGGACCAGCACTTTGAAGCGAATCCGGTATGCTATCGGCAGCCAGTGCAGCGCTTGCAGCCCAGGCCGAATATGGTCTCGCCTAGAGAGGCCCAACAACAACCTGGCCGCAGCATTGTGCACTAGCTGCAGCTTCCGGATTTGCGACAGAGGCAGCCCTAAGTGTGTGTGATCAGAGTGCTCATTCCCTGCCATGGCATTTCCTTGCTCTTCCTCCGCCACCACACTCCTAGTAGGCTGCAAGAAGTGGGGAATGGGGAGAACTCCAGGGAATGCTACTGTAAGGGCCATAGATCTGCTTGGATGATCCAGGATGAAACGGCTCCAGGGAGCAGCAGACGCACACGCTGCTGCCTTTGGCAGTCGACCACTTCCTTACTAATCTCGGCCAGGGCTATTTTTGGGCAGGAACGCACAGGAACGGAGTTCCGGCTGGCTCCCGAGTTGGCCACGCCCAACAGGAACTCATTAGCATAATAGGCCACACCCAACAGCAGAAACTCATTAGGATTGGCTACATTAGGGGTGTGTGGCCTAACATGCAAAGGAGTTCCTGCTACAAAAAAAGCCCTGGTTTGACAACAAACAAGGTAAACAGAATAAGAAGCAAACGGTGGGTGTGGCCGGATGAGCACACTTCTGGTAACATGGGGGTGTGGCCTAATGGGCTAATGAGCTGTGCTTTTGGGGGTGTGGCCTAATATGCTAATGAGTTTTGCTGTTGGGTGTGGCCTATTATGCTAATGAGTTCCTGCTGGGCTTTTTCTACAAAAAGAGCCCTGAATACTCGGCTGATATCCCACCCTCCACGTCCACTGCTCACCAAGCCCCCTTTCTGCACTCTCCTTTCAATCCATGTTCACCGTGGTGTCCTTCAAGCAATTCGGCACTAAGATTGAATTCAACCTCCTTTTTAATGCAGGGTTTTTTCCCCTTCTCATTCTGCACTAAAATCGAGTCCAACCTTCTTTTTATTCCGGGTCCCCCCCCCCATTCTGCATTACATGACCTCCCGTCAGTCGTCAGCCCGGTTTCAGCCTGCCGTTGCCTCGGGTTATTTGGATGCTGTTTTGCCCTGGACTTAAATTGCTTGACTCGAACACTGAGAAAAACCGGAGTGGCCGGCCAATGCGGAAAGGACCCAAGTGGACTGCCAGAGGCCCGAAGCCCCTTGTATGCTGGGACCTCAGTGACTGGGAATGCTGAAACAGGACAGCCCAAGTGTCTTGAGTCCAGGGGCATCCCCCTGGCAAGGTGGATTCTCTGTTTTGTGTACATCTCTGCTGTCAATTCAGAAGCACATGCATTGGCAAGGGAGCTTCCTCGTGGAACTTTCTACATACTTTCTTCTGTCAGTTATCATTTTGCCTGCATCCCCCCCCACACACACCACCAGAGAGTTTTGAGTGCTTTATCTAAAAATTGGTAATTGCTATTGTGTTATAGTGCTATAGGAGCTGCGTTGGCTCAAGTGGTTAAGACGCTGAACTGCAGGCTGTGGAAGGTCGGTAGTTCAGCAGTTCGAGACCCAGGGTGCCGCATGACGGAGTGAGCTCCCGTCTCTAGTTTAGGTCCCACTTTGGTGGGAAGGTAACAGCATTCTGTGCGCCTTGGTGTTTAGTCATGCCGGCCACATGACCACGGAAACGTCTTCGGACAGCGCTGGCTCTTCGGCTTTGAAACGGAGATGAGCACCGCAACCCTAGAGTCGGACTCGACTGGCTTTCGAGCGAGGGAAACCTTTCCCTTTACTTATAGTGCTATAGCAATTTCTGATTTATTAAAAAAGGGCCCCTGAAAATCCCTCTGGTGGCTGAGTGGTGAAAACGGTGGCTGACGGCGGGGAAATGGTACCGATGTGGGTGGGTCCTTGTGGCTGCAAGGGGGGGCTGACGGCGGGAAAATGGTACCGATGTGGGTGGGTCCTTTGAAAATGCTTCCCCTTCCCATGCGGATGATGTGACAGTACACTTGGACTGCGGGGTTCCCAGAAAGATTGGAGAAAAGCAGGTCTGGGAAAGAGCATAATGAGGACAAGGAGAGGGTGATTAGAGCACGTTTACGGTGTAACCTTGTACAGATGCTTTTTTAAAAAAAATGCATGCTCTGGTTTTAGAAGCAAAGCGAAGAAAACCCTCCGTGTGGAAGTCACCACTGGGAGACCTGCCTGCCTTGCTCCACAATGCTTGCTCTGTTCCCCTGGCAAAGGTGTGGATGTGACCCCTGCAATATTTATGGCTGTGCCATACTTAGAACTCAGAAGCAAGCAAAATCTCGAGGCCCCTCTGGCCTTATTAGGCATGGCTGGAGGGGAGTGTAACTGGACCTCTCTCCTTCCCTCTCCGGTCAGAACTCCAGATCGCAAAGTTCACTAGGTGGAGCCTGGACTTTGCAAGGAGCCGTGGCTCTATTTTGTGGACGGGCCTCCTTGCAAGTCCTCCTGAGCCCTCGGCTGTTATTTCCAAACCAGGCTGAGGGGGGAGGGGAAAGGCCCTTCGTTTGGGGTGCTAATTTCTGCAAGAATGAGATGTACCAGCTGGTATAGCCCTCCCCACACAGCACACCTGAACGTTTAATGTTTTATTGTGTTCACCTGCAGCACAGCCCTGAGGATAATTCCAGAGGGATGGCCATATGGTAGGCAGTCATTTATTCCCCTTTTACAGATGGAAGACTGAGGCCAGCAGTGCAGTCCTATGCAGAGGTACTCCAGTTTAAACCCATTGATTTCAATAAGCATGGACTGGTATAACTCTATGTAGGATTTCACTGTAAAAGAGGTAGCGATCTGTCAAGGGTCCAGCAGTGGGTCTATTTATTGCACACGTGGTCTCTCAAATGCAGCACTTCGGTCTGTGAGACCACAGCAAAAAAAAAAAAATAATAATCCTGGCGAGCAGAAAGCTAGCATATCAGGGAGCAAGATCTTAGCCCAGCTTGCTAAACGCTATGCTGCTTTTCTGTTTGCAGGGAGTTTCCCCCCCAAAAAACATGATTTTCTGAAGCTGTGCAATGCATTCTATAACCTTAGGGATTCTATCTAATTTATTCTGCCTGTGCTATGCTTTTCTAACTCCGTTGACGAGAATGGGCTTAGAAGTACGGTTCTCGTGGAATTACGAGTGGTGCTCAGAGCGAGGAGAAGGAATGATGACTACTGCTCACCTCTTCTGCCGGGCACCAGTGAGGATTGGGCTCAGAGGGAGAGAGCAAATGAGTAGGCAAGG
>NW_015159755.1:268957-269413 GCF_001447785.1 Gekko japonicus
TGGAAGCAGGGGGCGGGGCTTCGTCATGTGCCCCGCCCCCGCACCTCACCCGGGGGAACTGCGATCCCCCGCGATCCCCCCCCAAAATGACCTCTGCCTTGTTGCAAACAGTTGCAGCATTAGCTGAGTGCCCTGAGATGGCATTTGGGCTGCGGAGAAGATGTAAATCTTTTCCCATCATAGCTGGCACCCTCTTTTCTTTCGTTCTGCCCACTTCAGTCTCCTCCCTAACCTGCCCACTAGATAGAAGAACAGTCCAGAGTAGGTTTTGAATTAAATTATGGACGCCATCTGGAGACTATTAAATTAGGACTAACTGACTGTTGATTTTACTGTGTAATTTTATATTGTTTTTAACTGTTGTAAATCACCCAGAGCCTCGTGTACTCAGGGACTGAGTGATCCAGAAAATATAATGATGATGATGATAATGATGATGATATTACAGCGACTTGT
>NW_015159755.1:270139-275986 GCF_001447785.1 Gekko japonicus
TGATGTCAGGGGGTGTGGCATATGCTAATGAGTTATGCTAATGAGCTCCCCTAGCTCTCTTTCTACGAAACGACCCCTGAGTTTAGGTCAGATGTTAGCAGTGAGTTCCCCAAAATTGGGACCCTGAGGGCAGGAAGAAGGGAAGTCTTTCCCCCTCTGTGCCGCTTTCATAATTTGAAATGGTTTCAGTGAGACCCACAGGTCCTTCGTCAGTAACACATGGAGCCCCCAAGGGGGAAATGGTGCCGGGGGCAGGCTTACGCCCTTTCTCCCATGTGGTCCCAATGATCTGAACGAATGGAACTAAAAGGGGAGTCAGGAAGTCCTCTCCCTATAGCGTGGCCACAATGGGAGACAGAGGAAGACAGCTGTAATATCAGGGCGGAAAGGAACGGGGTGTAAGGAGCTCATAGACACCCTGTACCCCAAGGCCCATAAAACCCTGTAGCCTTCCCTGAACCTCATTCATAAAGTACCCAAGGATCCCGGATCCCGAATCGTGTTCTGAAAAAATGCCTGTTTCAAAAACGCATGTTTGGAGGCCAAAGCTTACTCAGAATTCGTGGCCCATTGTTCCTGGTGACCAGATTTATTTCCATTTCCCGATTTGGGTCCAGTCGACTGGGGACTGTTGTCTTTTAGGTAAAGGTAAAGGTTCCCTTGCTCGAAAGCCAGTCGAATCCGACTCTAGGGTTGCGGTGCTCATCTCCGTTTCCAAGCCGAAGAGCCAGCGCTGTCCGAAGACGTTTCCGTGGTCATGTGGCCGGCACGACTAAACCCCAAGGCGCACGGAACGCTGTTACCTTCCCACTGAAGTGGTACCTATTTATCTACTTGCAATTTCTTGCTTTCAAACTGCTAGGCTGGCAGGAGCTGGAACTAGAGACGGGAGCTCACTCCATCATGCGGCACACTCAGGTCTTGAACTGCTGAACTACCGACCTTCCACAGCCTGCAGTTCAGCGCCTGAACCACTTGAGCCACCGCAGCTCCTTTTGTCTTTTACTTACATACTAAAGACAAGCGGAGAATGAAAGGGAATAGGCTGGCTACCAGGATCCCAGGGTGTTCTCTAGTGATCTCCACTTAGCTGATGAGCCTGGTAGGCAGTGTGTTGAGGGGAAATAAGCGTGAGCTCAAGGGAAGCTCCGCGCGGAGGTTTCCTGGTGTGTGATTCATCAGTATACTTTCCTGGCCCTCTTGAGACCAGTTTCCGTTGTCAATAAATCAAAATGCCTCTTAAAAGATGTTTCCACATCACACCTCACTTCAAAGTGCTGTTTAGCAGAGGCTGTGATTTCAGGGGAGCATCCCTGGGTGTTATTTCGTTTGCTCCGTCTTCAGCATCATAAGGAAGGCCGAGCGCTGAAGAATAGATTCTTTTGAACTATGGTGCTGGAGAAGACTCTTGAGAGTCCCTTGGACTGCAAGAAGAACAAATCAGTCAATCCTAAAAGAAATCAACCCTGACTGTTCCCTGGAAGGCCAGATAATGAAACTGAAGCTCAAATACTTTGGCCACCCAATGAGAAGGGAGCACTCCCTGGAGAAGACCCTGATGCTGGGAAAGATTGAAGGTCAAAGAAGACGGGGACGGCAAAGGATGAGATGGTTAGACGGTGTCATCGATGCAACGAACGTGAAGTTGAGCAAACTTCAGAGGACGGCGGAAGACCGGAAGGCCTGGCGGGAGCTGGTCCATGGGGTCGCGAAGAGTCGGGCTCGACTGTGCGACTGAACAACAACAACAGCATCCCGTTCCCTCCCAAGCTTAGTGGATCGGCTAACAAGAGGGCCGCCACCTGTATTTTGAGCAGCTGGGAGCGTCTGTTTGGCCACAGCTGGAGACCGAATTCTGAACCAGGCAGATCTTTGGGTTTGATCCGGCAAGGCAATTCTAGTTGCGGTCACACACGCCAGGAAAAAAACGGGGCGGGGGGGCAGTGTTCCCTCTAAGCTGAGTTGGTGTGAGCTGGCTCACAGTTTCTTAGCCTCCAGCTCATGCATTTTTGTCTTCGCTCAGGAAGGAGGGCTCCAGAGCAAACTGATTTATGCAGCAGCCAAACCGCTCGCTCACAACTTTAATGCCAGTAGCTCACAAAGCAGAATTTTTGCTCACAAGACTCCACAGCTTAGAGGGAACATTGGAGGCTATTTCCTCCGTTGGAACCCGTTTACTACCGGTTTCCCCCGGTGTCTTTTAACTCCGCTTCTGCAGCGGAGCAGACGGCTGCGGGACGCTTCCCAGATGTTGTTGTCTGATCGCGCCCTTGACATCTGCCCGGCGTCTGATCGCAGCCTCTGATGACTTTCCACATCTGCTCTCCCACATTTCGCTCCCAGCTTTCCCACCATCCACAGAGGATGACCAACGGACCAGGAGAGGCGGCCCAGCCTGCTTCCGAGCCTTTCCCCAAAACTTGATGTCTAGAAACAAGAGGTTTCTGCTGCTGGACAGCTAGATATTTGCCATGAATTGCTGCAGACCGAAGCTTGTTCGAAGGACAGCTTGAGGCACTGCTTTGGAAGGAGGCCACCCTGCGTCAGTCTCCTACCTTGGTGGGGGGGAGAGCAAAACCAATGTGCAGGTTTTGAGGCTTGGATGACAAAATGTACAACGTTGGTTTCACTGCCTTGGGTTACTGTTGTGTCAGAGTTGGGGTGGCTGAAGCAGGGAAGCATATTAATAGCCGAATGCAAAGGGGTCCACCACATAGGAAATGCTGTTTGCATCGGGCTTTAGACTTCCCTTCCTGCTATGGTTGCCAGTCTCCAGGTGGTGGCTGGAGATCTCCTGCTATTACAATGGATCTCCAGGTGACAGAGATGAGTTCACCTGGAGAAAACGGATGCTTTGGAAGGTGGACTCCAGGGCTGTTTTTGGGCAGGAACGCACTGGAACGGAGTTCCAGCTGGCTCCTGAGTTGGCCACGCCCAGCAGGAGCTCATTAGCATAATAGACCACACCCAACAGCAGAAACTCATTAGGATTGGCCTCATTAGGGGTGTGTGGCCTAACCTGCAAAGAAGTTCCTGCTACAAAAAAAGCCCAGGGTTTTGACAACAAAGTAAACAGAATAAGAAGCAAAAGGTGGGTGTGGCTGGATGACCACACTTCTGGGGGTATGGCCTAATATGCTAATGAGCTGCACTGTCGGGGGTGTGGCCTAATATGCTAATGAGTTCCTGCTGTTGGGTGTAGCCTATTTTGCTAATGAGTTCCTGCTGGGCTTTTTGTACAAAAAAAGCCCTGGTGGACTCTATGCCACTATACCCCCATTGAAGCCCCTCCCCTCCCCAGACCCCACCTTCCTCAGGCTCCACCCCCCAAATCTCCAGGTATTTCCCAACCTGGAGCTGGCAACCCACTTCCTGTATATCTGGGCGTTACTGTTGTCTGCTTGAAGATAAGTTGCTAATCCTCAGGGCTGCGGTTTGGAAATACGTGATAGTGTTGAGTGGAATTTCAAAACCAAAAGAGGCCTTGAGGTGGGGAGTCGCCATCTTGGAAGGCGGCTGGGAAACCGGCAGACGTTTCTCAAGGTTCTCTGTTTTAGCTCCACCCCCATGCTCATAAGGCTCCACCCACATCTTCACTCCCAGACTCCACCCTCTAAGACTTGGTGCCTTGGAGGATCTGATAACCCCACCATTTGTTTTATTAAAACGTCAGAGCCAAATTTGGACTGTCAAACAGACTAGGCACCGGGTAGGGAAGGAGTATTTGGCCTGCAAACTTATCAGTTGCAACAGGGGTCATTTCGTAGAAAAAGAGGTGCAGGAGCTCATTAGCATAACTCATTAGCATAACTCATTTGCATATGCCACACCCTCTGACATCACCGGAAGTGTGTCAGAAAGCAACACCCACCGCTCAGGCTCCACTGGACTGTTTTGGATTGCTAGCTATTGTTGGGGGGGGGACGTGCAGATCTGCCCTCACAGAGGAGGGAGAGCTTGTACCTAAATAAACCTTGGCCTTAAAGGTGCCACTGGACTGTTTTGGATTGCTATCGGGGGTGGGGTGGGGCTCTGCAACTTCCCTGGCTGCTTCTTGCTCTGACTGAGGGCTGCTGGGAGCAGGGGGTGGGGCTTGTTGCATGTGCCCGCCCCCTGGGCTCTTTACTGCCGGAGCTCCGCTCCTGTGCACTCCTGCAGGAAATGACCCCTGAGTTGCAAGGTTACATTGTTGTATGAATGAATTCCAAGCCCTGTTTTTTTTCACTCTGTCACTAACATGGACCCCCAATGCACACATCACAAATATGAAATTATTTGAAATCCTCTAGGAGGTCCTATCGATCCCCCCCATTCACCTTTAGATGTCAGTCAAGATACCTGTTATTTTGGCACGACTTTGACCTGGGTGCTCTTGTGTACTTTTGGAAGGTTTCTGCTGTTTTTTAGTTCTCATTGATCTTCATCTTTCTGATTTTGGTACTGTTCTGTGGTCTTATTAGATGATGCTCTGTGTGTTTTCCCATTTTCTCGTTGTATTATTGACAATAACTGCCTTGATAGCCATGCAGGTGGATGAAGAGACAAGACACAGATTTTTTTTAATAAACAGACAGGGAATGATGCCATCCCTGCTGCTTTTTAAAAAACCATCTGATCACAGACTAATGGAAGTTGTCAGGTGATTAATCCAACCAATGCCATTAGGCCAATATCTTATCCCGCATTCCTGTCTTTAAAAAAAAGTGGCTTCCAAAGAGATCAGTGAATGCCTACATCAGTACACAGTATAAGAGCATTATAAACTATATAGTTTTTATTAAAAAATTATTAGAAAAATAAATTATTAGTAGTAAATTATCTAGTTTTTAAAAGCTTTACTGGCATTATTTAAAGCAGACGTAAAACATCACTATGAGACATTACATACAGAGGGAAAAGAAAACGTACCAGTACAAATGCCTGATAACACACATTTCAAATTAACCAGTCAGTTGCTGTGTACTATAGAAGCAGACTATTGTCATTCCATTTTGACCTTTATTGGCATAAAAGATGCTGATAAATTACAATCAAGAATAAATACAAAGGTCTGATAGATGATAAGAACAGAGTCATAAAACAGTTAATTAAGATAGTGACCAATAATACAGATCAAGTATGTATTTAAATCAATAAAACATCAGAAACAAATAGGAAAAATAGGCGTGCAACAGTTAAGACACAGTGATGTGTTTGGACTTAACTTTATAAGCTTCAGCTAAAACTTTGGCCACACATGTAGTGATTTGACATCTTCTAAAAGATAAATTAAACTGTTTCCCTTAACGAAGACACTATGCTGGAGGTATTTAGGCAGGAATTGTTTACATTGTAAAGCAAGGAGGGGGACACTCTAAAATGAGATGGGATAAGGAATCAAGAGTACCTAATTCACATGGACAAAACCTGTTTTGAGAAGGTATTTGCCTAAATCTACCAAAAAGGACTACCGATGGAAAACATTTAAACGGGCCAAAGTAAAGGCTCAGCACTGGAATGGGGAATCCAATATGGGAAAATATACCAAAGGCAGAATATTGTCCTTCCTTGTAGCTTCATATAGACAGGATTTTAATCGAGATAAGTAGGTCCCATAATGTTCTCAGAGTTAAGAACATAAGAACATAAGAGATGCCAACGTTGGATCCGGCCAAAGGCCCATCCAGTCCAACACTCTCTATCACTATGAGACATTAGATAAGTTAAATCCCTGACCTCACAAACAATGAAAAGGAAATAAAACCTTGAAACTTTGGGTCCGACCCTGAGATCTGACAACCTTATTTGCGGTAGGCTTCATCTACATTAATCTAGGAACAAATGGGCAGATGTTCCTGGCGGTGGACA
>NW_015159755.1:276936-277168 GCF_001447785.1 Gekko japonicus
GAGAGAGAGAGAGAGAGAGAGAGAGAGAGAGAGAGAGAGACATTTGGTCTCTTCCAACTCACAATTTAAGGGCCAAACTCTGTGTATAGTTTATGGAGTATGGATTGGAGCCACTGTGCTGGGGAAGGGGGGGGCTAACTCTTTCCTGGAGTCCCATTGGTCAGTGGAAACTGCCTCCTTCCAACCAGATTTTCCCCCAGCCCTAATAGAGGAAAAAGACAGTCTCTCTCTC
>NW_015159755.1:277273-291756 GCF_001447785.1 Gekko japonicus
ATAATGAGGAGAGCGATCAAAGATCCCCCAACCCAAAATGCACTTTGGTCCTAGGATTGCCCTATATATATAAGCTTTTTAATTTGAGGAGGCTTCCATGTGTGAAGGTTCCCTGTCCTCTGCTGCTGTGGACACAGAGACATTTGCGACAGAATGTCAGCATGGCGGTTGTCTCCACAATTCCCTTGCCTGAACTCCCAGGCCACCAGAGGGCTTTGTGTTTTAAAAAGCAGTAATTGACATACCTTGATAGCAGGGGTCGTTTCGCAGAAAAAGAAGTGCAGGAGCTCATTAGCATAACTCATTAGCATAACTTATTTGCATATGCCACACCCCCTGACATCACCGGAAGTGTGTCAGAAGGCAACACCCACCGCTCAGGCTCCACTGGACTGTTTTGGATTGCTAGCTATTGGGGGTGGGGAGACGTGCAGATCTGTCCTCGCAGAGGAGGGAGAGCTCGTACCTGAATAAAACTTGGTCTTAAAGGTGCCACTGGACTGTTTTGGACAAGGGAGCCGGGGTGGGGGGCTCTGCAACTTACCTGGCTGCTTCTTGCTCTGACTGAGGGCTGCTGGGAGCAGGGGGTGGGGCTTGTTGCATGTGCCCGCCCCCTGGGCTCTTTACTGCCAGAGCTGCGCTCCTGCAGGAAATGACCCCTGCTTAAGAAGTGTATTTTAACACTATAGTGATGTGTCAATTACCATTTTTTTACCCTGTCAACGCCCTCTGGTGATGCCAGGAGGGGACAGCAGCCACAGGGCACTAGTGGCACTGATGTGAGCAGGCCCTGAAAAAATTCCCACATCGGTGCAAACACGCTTTGGCAGCACTGAAAGGTACTCCCCAAAGAGGTTTAGGAAAGATTGCAGCGAGGCAAGTGGGGGGAAGCTGGAAGAAGAGGTGGAGGAGGAGGAGATTGGATTTTTATCCTGTCATTCACTACCCGAAGGAGTCTCAGAGCGGCTCACAATCTCCTTTCCCTTCCCCTCCCCACAACAGACACCCTGTGAGGTGGGTGGGGCTGAGAGAGCTCTCTCGAGGACGGCTCCTGAGAGAACAGCTCTGGAAGGACTTGTGACTGACCCAAGGTCACACCAGCAGCTGCATGTGGAGGAATGGGGAATCAGACCCGGTTCTCCCAAATTACAGTCTGCGCTCCTGACAACTACACCAAACTGCATGAATGCATGATGATGTCATGTGGATGCCTGGAAAAAGACCACTCCAAACATGAGTCACGGGTGAGAAAACCAGCTGTGTGGAGGCAGCCAGGGCTTCCCGGTGTATCAAAGGAGTCAAGATGTGTTGCTCTGAAGAAAAGCATTGCAAGATCTACGCAGGGTCTATGAGGTTCCAGTTTTAGTAGTCATTATCCCCAAGAAGTCATTCGGAGGATCTGAACCTGCAGTGTAGTCATGACTCCACAGGCAGTGTTTGTCAGCAGCCTTTCACCAAGGCAACAGCAACACAAGGTTTTGGAGCCGATTGCCTGCAGATTGGCATGAGGAAAAGAGGCTCAGCAGTGCAGCTTTGGGGTGGCAAAAGCAAAGAGGGCTATCTGGCAGGGTGTTTGGTGTAGTGGTTAAGTGCGTGGACTCTAATCTGGGAGAACCGGGTTTGATGCCCCACTCCTCCACTTGCAGCTGCTGGATGACCTTGGGCACGCCATAGTTCTGGCACAGCTGTTCTTGAAAAAGAGCAGTTTCTGTTGGAACTCTCTCAGCCCCCACCTACCTCACAGGGTGTCTGTTGTGGGGAGGAGGAGGGAAAGGAGTTTGTAAGCCGCTCTGAGACTCCCTTGGGTAGTGAAGGGCAGGGAATAAATCCAGTCTCTTCTCTTCTTCTTCTTCTCTCTGTGATTTGCGCCCATGGGGAATTTCTCACAGCTGTGCAGTCTCTCTGGTTCGGTTTATGCTTCTCTCCCTCTCCCAGCACTTGGCCGGACTTCCCTAGACGAAAGCGACAGCCGGCAATAGTTGCCACAGGAACCGCTTCCCCGAGGCATTGGCAATTTCCCCGGTAGATTGCCGGTTTCAAGACCTGTTTGCACAGCTCTGTGTTTTGACTTGGACGCTGTAGCTGGACCAGCGGGGTGTGTTTGTTTGCTTTGCAAAGATAAGTGTATGTATTTAGAGGCATGTAATTTCGGTGTGGTGTGCTAAGGTGTGTGCATGGGAGATTGGGGGGGGGGAATCGCTGCTGTTCTCTCCATAGCACTTGAACTGCCACAGCTTTGAGGAAGTCAGCACCCATCAGAGGAGAAAACAGTGAGATTTCAATCATCCCTTCATCTAAAGCAAAAACTGCATCCCAATTTTTACAGCTACACCATGAGTGGCCATGCTTATGGGTCATCCATGTTCCTAGTGAGGCAGTGTGTATTTTCCCCCCCCTCCACTTATTTAGAAGGGGAAAAAATAGAAATAACCTCACGGGAATATTTTTAAGGAGGAGGAGACGGTGCACAAGGTTCGGAAAGAGACCGGAACTGGAAATTACAAGAGCCCAACGATTTGAGATATCCCCCCCCCCCAGCCCTGAAAGAAGACATTGGAGCAATTTAGGAATCTAAATTTGCACTCTTACAAAATCTCCATTTTAGTGGCCTTACCAGACCCCTGGAGGCTTCAGTCTAACTAAGCCTTGTGTTTTGTTTCCAGGCTGAAGAGTTCCTCAGCTCAGATCTCCTCAAGATGTCAGCAGGTAAGTGACATCGCCTTACCCGTCTCCGCGCATTATGTGGGAGAACCATAATTTGGCCTACGAAAACAGCCACAAGAACTCTTCCCCCTTTACGCTGTTTATGCCCTGATTGTGACTGATTGCAGGTTGTATTTGTATGTTTTCTAATGGGAAACAGTGCACTGAGGGGCGGGGGGGGGGGAGATTAAATCCTTCCCCAGCACTGTGGTTCCAAACTATAATGCCTCCTTTGTACAGCTGCTGTGGAGTGTTAAAAAACATTAGGGGAATCTAATCACAGATTGCCCAGAGAATATGTAATTTATTAAGCTACAGCTAGGGGTTTTTCACATGGTTGAGTCATCACACGCAAACATAAATAAAATGAAATATCAAACAGTGCGTGCAAGTAAAACATGTTAAGTCCTATAACAGATTACATCTATTCACTTTTCACTAGCAGCTTTCTAGTCCTTACAGCTAACCAACCAAATCTGGCAAGTTTAGCTGTAACCTCAGGGCGCCTAGTTTCTAGGAGGTTCTTCAGTAATTGCATCTTTTGACTAGTTGAGGATAGAGTAGTTGTAGAGAGTGGGAGAATATCACGAAAGTGGCTATATGCCCTGCAGTCATATATAACATGCATTAAAGTTTCAATTCCGTCACTGCAACAGGGACATATACGATCAGCAAGGTTTTTTTTTTTTTTTAATTAAACCTCCCCTCTGTAACTGCTGACTGTTGAGTCATCACAAATTGATTTGGTCAGAAAAGTCACCCGAGTGGAATTATATTATCTTCTGAACGGTTTACCACGTGAGCTCAGTGGCAGAGCACATATTTTGCGCGCATAAGGCCACAGATCCTATTCCACCAGTGTTTCATCCTTCAGTGCTGACGACAACGATTAACGTTTGCTGGACTTTTCTGCCAACTGAGAAGAGCCCAAACGGTACTGTTTGTGCCTCACTTCACTTATGGGCAAAAACGTTAACCGGCAAACTCCTTCCATCTTTCAAAAAACAGAACACACAAACAAATCCAGAGGACTGCAGTGTTAGTCTGCTGTCACAAAAATAAACAAGAGTCTTGTGACACCTTAAAGACTAGCATTTTATTCCAGCAGATGCTTTTGTGGACTAGCACCCACTTCTTCAGATGTAACAAGTCGCTCTACTGTCATTTAGGTAGGAGGTGTGCGACAATTATCGCAGTCCATGAAATGTAAGAAGTACAGTGAGTGATTATATAACGTGGTTTTAATTGAGTATACCGTCTGTGTAATTTATTCAACTAAATGAATGAATATGCAGTTATGGTACGTTTCTTTCCTATTAGTATTCCTAGTAATATTTGCAGTAATGGTACACTTCTTTTCCATGCGTATTCCTGTCAATACTGAATGAGGAATAGCTCAAAAGCCTAATGAACATTGAAACCAAAACCAAATGGTCCAGCTATGGGCTGCTGTTAGTTCCAGTAGGGGGGGGAAAGACAGGTACAGTATTTTTTCCTTACTAGAGCTAACGGCAACCAAGACAGGCCATTGCTGATCAGGGAAATGGTCAGCCTTTGTTTCCTCAGCACTGCGTCCAAGTTGATATCAGGGTGCCTCACTAGCAACCTTTTGAGGCCGAAGGGCATGCCAGTATTTCTAGCTATGGAACCCCCGGCATCATTAGGGCTCCTGTTGGCAGCTCCCCCGTGTTGGTGCAGATGCTGTGGCATCACTTCTGGGGCCTATCCAGAAGTGATCTTACTGTGTCAGTGCAGCACTCTAGGATTCACCCAAAACTCTATGGTGAAACTAGAGTTTGGGGTGAATCTTAGAGCATCGCGTTGGCATGATGACGTCACTTCTGGCTTCACCCCAGAAGTGACGCTGCAGCAATGTTGTGACGTTTGCCTCCTGCTTCCCCAACTACCCTAGTCTTCTGCTGGGTGCCAGTCGCTGGCTGGCAACCCCAGGCATCATACAACTCTGGTTGACAGGAGCTCTCGAAGGTCTTGGGTCTTTCCACCTCCGCTGTCTGAGATCTTTTGATCTGGCATCTTCTGCATGCTTTACCGCTGAGCTCCAGACACCATTTCTTACAGCCAAGTCCTTGGGACACCTTTCTGTATTTCATTTGCATACCACGGCATTGAAACAGGAACACGCAGAGCTCTCGTGCAGACACACTGACAGTTTCCCAGGGCACACCGTTTCCCCAAGTAGCCAGCGTCTGGCTCAGTGGTGTAACTCCAGAAAGCTGTAATCAGGAGATATTTCAGTGCTGAACCTCTAGGCTGCAGACGCCCAACTTTATTTTTAGCTCCTGTGCTTCACTGTCATTAGGTTTCCATCTGTCCAGGTTTGCAAAAGTTCCCATGGATCTTCATGCAAGGCCCACTAGAACACGGCATGCCTTTTGCTATAGGTAGATCTAAAACAGTTATACAAGCTTTGCTTTGATTCAGCTTCATTGTAAGCCAGTCTGTGCCGAAGCTGACCGAGACAGTGGGGGAGTCACACAGTCGGCCCCGCCCAGGCTGATATGGTTGGATGTCAGCCCCAACCATGCTCTTTTCCTTGTAGCACTGCTGAATCACAGTGGTTCTGATAATGGGGTGGTGAATGCAAATGCAGTTCCGTGTATGGTCAGAGACACGTCTGTTGCCACTTCACACAGGCTATGGTTGAGCTCTGGGATGCAAGAGAAGTTCCTAGGTTGAGGCAGAGGTCATTTCGGGGGGGGATCGCGGGGGATCGCAGTTCCCCCGGGTGAGGTACGGGGACGGGGCACATGACGAAGCCCCGCCCCCTGCTTCCGGCCGCCCCGCTTCCGGCCCTCATTCAGCCAGGAGGAGGCAGGAGAAGAGGGAGGGTAAGTTGCTTCCTCCCTGCCTCTCCCCACCCCTGCCTGCCTGGGGCCAGGGAGGGCCTTTGCGGGGCTTCCTTGCACTCCCTAACCCTAACCCTAACCCTCATGGGGCTCGGCAGTGGAGCTGCAAGGCCGGCGGCGGCGGCCGGTACCGTTGGAGGCGGGGTGTGTGGCCTTATGACACACTTCCGGTGATGTCAGGGGGTGTGGCATATGCTAATGAGTTATGCTAATGAGTTTCCCTAGCTCTTTTTGTACAAAACGACCCCTGGGTTGAGGCTTCAAAATGAAGACCTGGATTTCAGTGAAAGGGCTTGGGGTGATGACATGAAAGGGTGCCGAGCAGGCCTGTAGGCAGGATTTTTTAAGTGGGGGGGGGCATTTAAATTTCTTAGGGGGTACTGGCTAATCGAATTAAAGGAATGCCCGGCTCCTTCCCCCCACCTGGCAGCACTCAGGGGCCCTGGGCTGAATGGGAAGTCAGGGGGCCTTGCCAGTAAGTCAGGGGGGCCTAGCCCCAAGATGCCCCCACTGTAGCTACGGGCCGGGTGCCGAATAACCATGCCTTGCTTACACATTTGGAATTGGGTGGTAGGTGCTCAAGTGGTTAAGACGCTGAACTGCAGGCTGTGGAAGGTCAGTTGTTCAGCAGTTCAAGACCCGAGTGTGCCGCATGACGGAGTGAGCTCCCGTCTCTAGTTCCAGCTCCTGCCAACCTAGCAGTTCGAAAGCAAGAAATTGCAAGTAGATAAATAGGTACCACTTCGGTGGGAAGGGAACAGCGTTCTGTGCGTCTTGGTGTTTAGTCATGCCGGCCACATGACCACGGAAATGTCTTCGGACAGCGCTGGCTCTTCGGCTTTGAAACAGAGATGAACACCGCAACTCTAGAGTCGGATTCGACTGGCTTTCGAGCAAGGGAACCTTTACCTTTACTTTACTAGGTCCCACGAAGTCTGAAGCCCTAGTTCATTTCTCTTTTTTTGGGGGGGGGGATAGCCAAAGCGCCGAGCATAGTTTGTGACCAATTCTGCTCCTCCCCACCATGCCACAGTAGTCCAAGTGCTCTTTTTGAAAATTCTGGTGCCTCTTGCAGAATGTCTCCGGTTACTGCAAAAAAAAATTTTTCATTTACAAAGCAAGCTGGCTGCTCTGTGTAAACGTTGTGTAAACTGCTTTGGGGGAATAAAGGTGGGATACAAATGAAGTAAATAAAATAATTTTAGCGGAAGGTACAGAAAGGTTCGTGCGCCTTGGTGTTTAGTCATGCCGGCCACATGACCACGGAAACGTCTTCGGGACAGCGCTGGCTCTTCGGCTTTGACACGGAGATGAGCACCGCAACCCTAGAGTCGGATCCGACTGGCTTTCGAGCAAGGGAACCTTGACCTTGACCTTTTGCAGAAAGATTAAGGCCAAATAAGGAGGTTGCAAGGCAAGAGGCCCTCTTCGAGCAGATCCAAGCGCCGTTTTCTGAAGGAGGCCGCTCTGAAATCCCTCCGGGCCCCGACTGAGGATGGAACCTTGGCCTGCCAGATGTTCCGTGAAACAGTTGAGGTCTGGCCTCTGCTGCCGCTTAGTGACCGTATCCATGGCAACCTATGTTGAGCCCCGACCACAAGGCCCGGCCTAGCTGAGTGGCAGCTGTGGAGGGCGGGAGGGCAGAGGCTTGAAAAGCGAAAATGTTCTGAGCCAATAACCAGGGAGCAGAGAAGAGCGAAGGAGCTGGAGACGTCGGAAAGATGGGCGCGCAGTGCTCCTGCATGGATGACTCCACCATGAAAGCCGGCAAAGGTTTGCCTCGGGCCTTGTCTGTTCGGGACCTCCCAGTCTGGTTTATGCTTCAGTTAACGGTGCTTCAGAGTAGCCGAGGCTTCTTCGGGGCAGTGTCCTTCTTCAAGAATTAGGAAGGCCGCTTAATGCTTTCCTTCCTGCTGACGTCCCTAAGAGAGGTCCAGTAAACATCCACAGGCTTCCTTTCCTCCCCCACACCTAACCTGTTTTTCTTTTTTTCCCCCTTCTCTTGCAGAAAAACTGAAGAACCACAAAATCATCTTTGTCGTAGGTAAGCAGAAGTTTGGTTTTCGGCCGCAGACTCCCTTGTTTGCTTGCACAAAGAGTACTTTTATAACACTTTGGATGACTTTTTGAAGAAAAATACTCTATTTCGGGGGGGGCCTTGTTTGCTTGCACAAGAGTACTTTTATAACACTTTGGATGACTTTTTGAAGAAAAATACTCTATTTCGGGGGGCCCCAAAAAAGAGTCTAATGGGGATGAGAATGGATCGTGGATAGAACGTGAGTCCTGCTGGATCGGACAAGTGCTGCCAACCTCTAAGAAGGGTCAATCAACAAATATATACACTGCAAAACCCAGTCAATTTACATCCTTTTTGCACAATCAACCCCAAACGGGAGTTTCTGTTCATAATTGATGTTTGTTGCTGGTCCATTAAGCAGCTGACATTCATAGACGGAGCGCTCCTGTCAGCCTTGAGAAAGACGTCCATGAATGTCAGCTGCTTAATGGGCCTTTTGTAGGACCAGCAACGAACATCAATTTAAACTTCAATGTAACCACAAAAGGAAACTTCCCCCTTTAGAAGACTTTCAAGCAAGGAGAAGCAGGGGTACAATTCTAGAAACTCCCGTTGGGGTTGATTGTGTAAAAAGGATGTAAATTGACTGGTAGCTATTAGATTGTACAAACTGATTATTATTGTTGATATTGCATGTAATGAATATATTTATTATTTTTTTGTCAATTTTTTTTTTATTTAGGATATAAACATTCATAATCAACATTAAATTTTTTACATTTGTCCCTTTCATACCCTACCCACCTCCCTTTCCCCCTCCCTAATATATGGCTTCCCACAGTGCTTCGACCTCCTGCCCATCTCTTTATTAATTTTTACAACAACCATTTTCTTTTTGTAATTCACTAGGTAACTATTATTTCACTATAGTGATTATTTTTTAACTTATCCTATCTCCCAAGCATTCTATGATTAATAATTATTAACTGTTTTAGAATATTATGAATAATACACAATGCACTTTATAAGATGGAACATATAGAACACTTTAACTTACCAAAAAAAGGTTTTTGCAGCGTATATATTTGTTGATTGACTCTTCTAACACTGCAGCTCGAGTTTCTACAACCGCTAAGAAGGGCCTGGGGAGCTCTCAAAATTACAACTGATCTCCATACTCCAGAGATCAGTTGCCTTGGAGAAAATGGCTGCTTCGGAGGGTGGACTCTGTGGCATTGTATCCCACAGAAATCCCTCCTCTCCCCAAAGCCCTCCCCAGATTCTTCCCCCAAATCTCCAACCATTTCCCAGGTTGGAGTTGGCAACCCTAGATCAGACCGAGGAGCCACCTAGCCCAGCATCCTTCTGTTTCCAGTCGTAGCCAGCCAGGAATCTCTCATGCCAGGCCTTCCCCTGATGTTGGTCCCCCAACCAATGTTCCCTCTAAGCTGCGGAGTCTTGTGAGCAAAAATTCTACTTTGTGAGCTCCTGGCATTAAAACCGTGAGCAGGTGATCTGGCTGCAGCATAAAATCAGTTTGCTCTGGGGCCATCCTTCCTGAGCGAAGACAAAAATCTGTGAGCTGGAGGCTAAAAATCTGTGAGCTGGCTCACACTAACTCAGCTTAGAGGGAACACTGCCCCCAACTGCTGGTATTCAAAGGTA
The DNA here is from genome assembly GCF_001447785.1 of Gekko japonicus. Classification (NCBI taxonomy): domain Eukaryota; kingdom Metazoa; phylum Chordata; class Lepidosauria; order Squamata; family Gekkonidae; genus Gekko; species Gekko japonicus. Next base: position 286,529 of record NW_015159755.1, read on the forward strand.
TTCTGCCTTTGAACATGGAGGTTCCCTTTCTCTCATGTAGCATGATAAGCATTGATAAGCAATGACCTTCACGAAATTGTCCTAGCTTCTTTTTAAAAGCCATCTAAGCCACTGCTCAATGTGGTCTCTTGTGACAGCGTCTTCCGTAAGCCAGCTTTGCAAAAAGCGTCGCCTTTGGTTTGTCCTGAGTTTGTTACCGATCCATTTATATGGGTGACTGTTGAGTTCGAGTATTACAAGAGAGAAAGAAAAATGAAAATGAGAAGTTGAAAACCATGCTTCCCCCAAGCCAGTTTGGTGTAGTGGTTAAGTGCGCGGAGTGTAATCTGGGAGAACCGGATTTGATTCCCCACTCCTCCTCTTGCACCTGCTGGATGACCTTGGGCAAGCCATAGTTCTGGCATAGCTGTTCTTGAAAAAGAGCAGTTTCTGTCAGAGCTCTCTCAGCCTCACCTACCTCACAGGGTGTCTGTTGTGGGGAGGGGAAGGGAAAGGAGTTTGTAAGCCGCTCTGAGACTCCTTCGGGTAGTGAAGGGTGGGAAATAAATCCAATCGTCTCCTCCTCCTCCTCCTCCTCCTCCTCCTCTTCTATCAGTTCTGCCCTCTCTTTATTTATTTTTTTGCTGTCAAGTCACAGCTGACTTATGGAGACCCTGGAGGGTTTCCAAGGCAAGAGACATTCAGAGGTGGTTTGCCATCGCTTGCCTCCGCATCACGACCCTGGTTTCCCTTGGAGGTCTCCCATCCAAATATTGACCAGGGCCAACCTTCCTTACCTTCCAAGATGTTATGAGATCAAGCTAATTTGGGCTATCTGTATCAGGGTCTGCCCTCTTAGGAGGGGCTTTTGAGTTAAATGGCTTGCTGTTTTAATTTTTTAAAATGTATCATTAATTTTAAAATATTTAATTTTGAAATATTTTAGTTTTATCTTCTACTGGATTTAAATATCTTTGTGATCTGCCTTGAGTCTTCTTGGAGAAAGGCAGAGTAACAGCTGTAAGGGAAACAAAGTTTGAGTCCAGTGGCACCTTTAAGACCAACAAAGTTTTATTACAGGGTATAAGCTTTTGTGTGCATGCGCACTTCTTCAGATACATTGAAACAGAAGTCACCAGCCATTACATGTAGGGTGTTGCCAGGAAGGGTTAATTAGAGTCAAGATGCGTAAGTAAGTGGGCAATAAATATAGCTAAGATAGGATTAAGGCAATTGGTAAAACCTATGAATACCAGCATATTAGTATATAGCAGGAGTCATTTCCTACGGGAGCGCACAGGGGCGAAGCTCTGGCAGTAAGGAGCCCAGGGGGCGGGCACATGCAACAAGCCCCACCCCCTGCTCCCAGCAGCCCTCAGTTGGGCTACGAGGAGCAAGAAGCAGCCAGGTAAGTTGCAGAGCCGCCACCCCCCCAGGTACAAGCTCTCCCTCCTCTGTGAAGGCAGATCTGTGTGTCCCCCCCCATAGCTAGCAATCCAAAACAGTCCAGTGGCACCTTTAAGACCAAGTTTTATTCAGGTACAAGCTCTCCCTCCTCTGTGAGGGCAGATCTGTGTGTCCCCCCCCCCCAAAAAAGCTAGCAATCCAAAACAGTCCAGTGGAGCCTGAGTGGTGGGTGTTGCCTTCTGACACACTTCCGGTGATGCCAGGGGGTGTGGCATATGCAAATAAGTTATGCTAATGAGTTATGCTAATGAGCTCCTCCACCACTTTTTCTACGAAAGTACCCCTGGTATATAGCATAATAAAAGAGTTTGCAAACAGATGGGAGAACGGTATGACATTAGCCTGCTTATACCTAGAATAAAACTTTGTTGGTCTTAGAGATATCACTGGACTCAAACTTTGTTCTGCTGCTTCAAACCAACACAGCTACCCACTGGAAGCTGTGAGTGAGTAAGTTGAATAGGAGAGGCCTAGACAGGTTACACTGGAAGAAGAAGAAGAAGGAGAGAAGAGATTGGATCTATACCCCGCCCTTCACTTGGAGTCTCAGAGCGGCTTACAAACTCCTTTCCCTTCCCCTCCCCACAACAGACACCCTGTGAGGTGGGTGGGGCTGAGAGAACTCTGACACAAACTGCTCTTTTCCAAGGACAGCTGTGCCAGAGCTTGTGACTGACCCAAGGTCACATCAGCAGGTGCAAGTGGAGGAGTGGGGAATCGAACCCGGTTCTCCCAGATTAGAGTCCGCACACTTAACCACTACACCAAACACCAAACATCAGTGCCCTAGATAGAATAGCCGTGTTTCCCCCTCAAGCATCATCTTTGCTAGCTCTATGTCAAATTCCTCATTTTCATTGCAGGGGGGCCTGGCTCGGGAAAGGGGACCCAATGTGAGAGGATCGTGCAGAAGTATGGCTACACCCACCTGTCCACTGGAGACCTCTTGAGGGCAGAGGTCGGCTCTGGCTCAGAGAGGGGGAAGAAGCTATCCGCCATCATGGAGAAGGGAGAGTTAGTTCCCTTGGTGAGTTCGGGGTGAGAATGAATGGATTCTCCTCATACGGGCAAGGCCCGAGCATTGCGGTGGGGTAAACGAGACGCTTGGGCTGCAAGCCTATTACAGTGATATGGTCTCTGTATGAGTTCAGAAAGAAAATAAACGTCTGTCTTTCTCAGGGCTTTTTTGGTAGAAAAAGCCCAGCAGGAACTCATTAGCATAATAGGCCACACCCAACAGCCAAAACTCATTAGCATATTAGGCCACACCCTGACAGCACACCTCATTAGCATATTAGGCCGCAGCCCCGTGTTGCCAGAAGTGTGGTCATCCAGCCACACCCACTTTTTGCTTCTTATTCTGTTTACCTTGTTTGTTGTCCAAACCCATGGCCCTTTTTTTGTAGCAGGGACTCCTTTGCATGTTAGGCCACACACGACTACTGTAGCCAATCCGAATGAGTTTCTGCTGTTGGGCGTGGCCGGTTATGCTAATGAGTTACTGCTGGGCGTGGCCAACTCAGGAGCCAGCCGGAACTCTGTTCCTGTGCGTTCCTGCCCCAAAATAGCCCTGGTTTTTCTTTCCCGGTTGAGCACCTGTTTCACGTGCAGAAAGCTACAGGACCCCTTCCTAAAAACATAAGATGTGCCCAGCTGGATGAGTTCAGTGGTCTATCTAGTCTGGCATCCTGTTTCACTCAGTGGCCACCCAGTTACTGTAGAGGTCCAACAACAGAGCATAGAGGCCAAGGCCTTTCCCTGATGTTGCCTCTTGGCACTGTATTAAGAGATTCGGTGTGGAAATTTCCTTTAGTTAACATGACCGGTAGCCCCACTGATGGACCTAGCCTCCATAAATCACTTTTAACGCCCTCTGCACTAGCGGTCATCATTATATCCACTGCCAGTGAATTCTACAATATAATCAGGTGTTGAGTGGGGAAGGACTTCCTTTCGCCCCTCCCAGAGGTCATTTCGGGGGGGATCGCGGGGGAACGCAGTTCCCCCGGGTGAGGTACCGGGGGGCGGGGCACATGACGAAGCCCCGCCCCCTGCTTCCGGCCGCCCCGCTTCCGGCCCTCATTCAGCCAGGAGGAGGCAGGAGAAGAGGGAGGGTAAGTTGCTTCCTCCCTGCCTCTCCCCACCCCTGCCTGCCTGGGGCCAGGGAGGGCCTTCGCGGGGCTTCCTTGCACTCCCGCCGGCCTTGCAGGTCCACCGCCGGCAGTGGAGCTGCAAGGCCGGCACCGGCGGCCGGGACCGTTGGGGGCGGGGTGTGTGGCCTTATGACACATTTCCGGTGATGTCAGGAGGTGTGGCCTTATGACACACTTCCGGTGATGTCAGGGGGTGTGGCATATGCTAATGAGTTATGCTAATGAGTTCCCCTAGCTCTTTTTCTACGAAATGACCCCTGGCCCCTCCTGAATTTATTGCCCATGGCATCAGCTTCATTGTGTTCCCCGGTTCTAGTATCGTGGGAGAGGGAGAAACAGGTCTTTCCATCCACTTTCTCCAGCCCATGCATAATTTTATAAACCTCTGTCTGTCTCCCCTCAGTCACCTTCATTCTGTTGAGGAGAGGGTGATGTGGGTTAAACGCATGTAGAAACCACTGAGACCGATGTAGTGATCAGCATGGTTTACTGGACACAACAACAAGACAAAGACTTAACGGCCGGCTGGCCAACTATATACACACTTGGGGACGCCCCCCTAGGTCCCGTTGGTGGGTTTGAATCTCCCGCCATGGTCCCATTGGTTCCTCAGTGGAGAAACTAGGAGCCTAGTCCCCATTGCTCTTGCAGAGTCAAGCTCTGGGGTATTCGCTGGCCCCTGGTGGCGGTCAGCGGACATAACAGAGGGTGTGGGTAATAAATTGAGTCTGAACTTCCTGAGACTCCAGAAGGACATTGCAGAGCTGTAAAACGTACAGAGGAGGGCAACCAAGGCTGGAGCACCTTCCCTATGAGGGGACGACTAAGGGGTGACATGACAGAGGTTTATAAAATTATGCATGGAGTGGAGAGGGCTGGCAAAAAGAATTTCTTCTCCCTCTCAAGGGCATCCATTGAAGCGAATGGGCAGTAGGTTCAGGGCAGACGAAAGGAAATACTACTTTACAGAGCGAGTGGTTAAAATGCGGAATTTGCTGCCGTAGGATGTAGTGACGGCCACAGGAATAAACAGCTTTAAAAGGAGATTAGACAGATTTATGGAGGATGTCTATCAATGGCTACTAGCCATGGTGACTGTGGGGAACCTCCACATTCAGAGGCACTAATCTGCTGAATCCCAGAGCCAGGAGGCACCATCAGGGGAAGGCCTCAGCCTCGGCGCCCTGTTATTAGCCCTTCAGAGGAACTGGTTGGCTGCTGTGTGAGACAGGATGATGGACTATATTGGTCTGATCCAGCAGGGCTCTTCTTATGTTCTTGTGACTAAATAAATAAATAAATAGACTAAATCTTTAGAATAAAGTCCATCTAGGAAACTGCAGAGTCCGTCTAGGAAAAGTTGCTCCATCCCCTTCATCTTCTTGCTTGCCCTCAGCTGAACTTTGTCCTGTTCTGCAGTATCTTTTATGAGATGCAGTGACCAGAATTGCACACAGTATTCCAAATGAGTCCTCTTCATAGACCTATATGGGGGCATTACAAGATTGATGGTTTTATTTTCACTTCCATTCCCAATAATTCCCAGCATGCAGATGGCCTTTTTCATCCTTGTTGCAAACCAGGTCTGCATTTTCATCAAGCTGTCCACTACAACCCCCAAATCTCTTT
>NW_015159755.1:291767-293939 GCF_001447785.1 Gekko japonicus
TTTCCCTCTCAGTCTCCACCAGGTTGTCAGCGTATGTTTAACGTTAGGATTGCTTTCTCTTCAACGTGCATCACTTTCCACTTAACCTAGGTCCCGATCACACACAGAAGTAGCCACGTGAGAGGCACGCCTGCCAGGCGGATTTTAAGGGCGCGATCGCACGGGAACGTCTGGCAAGCGTCCCACACCCGTTGCCAACCCATCTCGTCTCCCCGAAGAAGCGGAGTTAAAAAATACCGGGGGAAGCACAGTACCAAGTGGGTTTGCGGTGGGCTGCAAACGGACTTCCCCGTGTGATCGCTCCGGCACACTCCCATCGCATCAGTGATCCCTCGTCGAAGCGCACCGGAAACACGCGGCGACGGGAAAAAACCGATTCACCCGCCACTGCGTTTGATCGTGGGTCAAATTAAAGGTAAAGGTTCCCTTGCTCGAAAGCCAGTCGAATCCGACTCTAGGGTTGCGGTGCTCATCTCCGTTTCAAAGCCGAAAAGCCAGCGCTGTCCGAAGACGTTTCCGTGGTCATGTGGCCGGCATGAGTAAACACCAAGGCGCACGGAACGCTGTTCCCTTCCCACCGAAGCAGTACCTATTTATCTACTTGCAATTTCTTGCTTTCGAACTGCTAGGTTGGCAGGAGCTGGAACAAGAGATGGGAGCTCACTCCATCATGTGGCACCCGGGTCTCGAACTGCTGAACTACCGACCTTCCACAGCCTGCAGTTCGGCGTCTTAACCACTTGAGCCACCGCAGCTCAAATTACTACGCAGCAGGTCAAATTACTACGGAGCAAATAGCCTCACTTTCTCCCCACGTTGTCTGGCACATGTGACCGCACTCTTGGTATCTCTAGTTAAAGAGATCTGAGGTAACTTGTGTTGGAAAAGACCTTTCTCTGCCTGGGACCCTTGAAGAACCACTGCCAGAGAGGATACTGGGCTAGAGGGACCAACGTTCTGACCTGGCATCTAGCAGCTTCATATGTTCATATGGCACCCACCTAATTTCCTTTTCTGCTTGGGAGGGGCTGTGGCTCCTTGGTCAGAGCACGTGCTTTTACACCAGAAGGTCCCAGGTTCCATCCCTGGGATCTCTGTTCGAAAGGATCTCTAGCAGGAGCGTCTTGGAAAGGCCTTCCTTGTAGCGCTTCTGCCAGTCAGACAAGAAAAATACTGAGCTAGACGAAACAGCAGTCGGGCTCAATAGAGGACAGCTTGAGGAGGGATTGGGAAGCATCAGAAAGTATTCTTGGGGCTCATTGACAGACATACAGGGGTCATTTCGTAGAAAAAGAGCTAGGGGAACTCATTAGCATAACTCATTAGCATATGCCACACCCCCTGACATCAGGGGCCCGGCGGTGGACCTGCAAGGCCGGAGGGTGTGCGAGGAAGCCCCGCCAAGGCCCTCCCTGGCCCCAGGCAGGCAGGGGTGGGGAGAGGCGGGGAGGAAGCAACTTACCCTCCCTCTTCTCCTGCCTCCTCCTGGCTGAATGAGGGCCGGAAACGGGGCGGCCGGAAGCAGGGGGCGGGACTTCGTCATATGCCCCGCCCCCTGCACCTCACCTGGGGGAACTGTGATCCCCCGCAATCCCCCCCGAAATGACCTCTGCAGACATCCCCCCCCCAAAAAAACCCACCACATACATGGAAAATCCATAGAATCTGCAACATCAAAACTTATAGTGCTCTGATGCATATATTGTATTCATTCCTGTTTATGGGTCTTACGGATGTGAATTTGGAGGCAGAAGATGCCCAGATCTGTGAGACCAGGGCCCGGGGCAGCCATTCAACCTTCATGCAGATTATTTCCACTCAAGTCATTAATTCCAGGTGCAAAGGCTCTTGGGGATGGACGTCTTTGATCAGGGGAATGGGACTTGGGACAGTTTGGTGAGGTGCTGAGAGATGTGAACTGGAATCAATGAAGAGGGGTTAGAAGCAGTGATGGTCACTCCAAACACTGTAGGACAGGGGTGTCGAACTAATTTGTTATGAGGGCTGGACCTGACATAAATGAGACCTTGGCCCCGGTCACACTGGGGGGAAAGGTGCAGCTGAAGTGCGGCTTTTTTGAGCCGCATCAAAAGAGACGCGCGACGGCGGGATCAGACAGATCCCCTGAGTCGCCGCACATTTGCTCCCTGGCACGATCAGATGCCGGGGGGG
>NW_015159755.1:294623-299088 GCF_001447785.1 Gekko japonicus
GCTGCTTTTTAAACCACACCGAATCCAGCATGTTGCTGAACTCAGGGAGACCCGAGTTCAAATTCTTGCTCCACCATGCATTTTCTGGTTAGTCTTTGGGGAAGAGGTTTTGTCTCAAATGGGAAAAGCTGGCGACCTAACAAATAACAGCCTGAGAAAGTGCGTCAGAATTGATGGCTCATGGGGCTGATATTTAATTCCGGCAGAATTAGCAAAGAGTGTCCTTTGACATCAACTCCGTTTCTCTCCTCTGCCCAAAGGACACCGTTCTTGATATGCTGAGGGATGCCATGGTGGCCAAGGCAGATGTTTCCAAGGGTTACTTGATTGATGGCTATCCCCGGGAGGTGAAGCAAGGCGAGGAATTCGAGAAGAAGGTAAGACAATGGTGCATACTGCAACTCCCTCGGGCACTTTCAAATCAGAAAAAAATGGTAGAGGTAGGCTTAAACCCCCACTCCACTTGCCCCACAGGCCTGAGCCAAACTGAGGCCCTCCTGATCTGCACTGAGGGGGGGGGGAACTGCTGGGGACTCCAGTCATAGCACTCTCTGCTGCTGCCAGAGTTTAAATATGCAAAGGAAGTGGAGCACTGACTGTTTAGAGAAAAATAAGTAGGGCCCCTGCCACACGGGCCAGATAATGCGTGGGGGGCGTGGGGCGTGGCTGTTTGCCCTGGAGCAAAATAAAGTGCGGTAGCCCGATCACACGGTTCCCCGAGTCTCTGCACATAGGCTGTTAGCTGGCGATCACACGGCGATACTGGAGCGTGGCAAAGAAGCGGCGCGGCAAGCGTTTGGCGTTTGTGCGCATGCACATTTCCACGGAGCAGCACTGCTTTCAGTTACGTGTTTGTGCGCATGCGCTTACGAAAAACATCTGGTTTGCAACGGGATCGGGACAGGCACCGGATGCCACGGGATACTAGTGCTCCTGCGATCAAACGCCCGCCCCTGCCCCGTGTTTTCTGGATACTAGTGCACTTTCCGCAGTACTTTTTAACTCTGCATCTTCGGCGGGACGCCACAGGTTGGCCACGGGTGCGCTACACTTCCCAGATGTTGCAGTTGTCATGCCTGCCCCCGACCTGGTGCCTAGGAGCTCTGAAACTGAGGACTCCGTGCCTTTAACACCGGACTTGGCAACCAGACGCAAAGAGACACGCTTGCGCGGTTGGAGATCAATAAGCCCGGAGTTCTAGCGGGATCAAGGACTTTGCGAGGCAGTGTTAATGAGGCACTAATGAGTTAACCCAGCGAGCTATTTGAATAGGTCACTGACTGCTGGCTAATCGTGCTGGCAAACTCATCCTTCGGACCAGAAGCTCTGCACCTCTGACGCTGTTCCTGGTATCCGGCTATTGACTGATTTCCTGGCTCCTGACTCCAGTCCGCGTGTTGACGACTCCCTGGCTCCTGATCCTCGGCTCTGCACCCTGACTTTGACGCTTGCTTATCTGGACTCTGACTCTCGGTAACGATTGGACTATGGCCTGGCTTTATGTATTGGGACTGTTGCTCTGGTTATTTTGCTCTCTCTCTGGCTTGACTCTCGGACTGGACTGTGAACTCCCCCTCTCTGCCTTGCCCCACTGGCCCTGTCGTGACAGCGGTGTGATCGTGCCCCGAAAATCCGCCTGACACTCGTGCCTTTAGCGCGGCAAATCCTCTGTGTGACCGGGCCTGGGTTTATTAAAGAAGAAGTTCTTATAGAACGTAGAAGGGAGAGAACCTTAACTATCTAACCTAACTGCTGACGGAGGAACACCAACAAGAAGGAAGCTCTGCAGGAGCAGGAAGTCTCCAGAAGAGCCAATCAGGAGGCAGCAAGGACATAATTTGAAATTCTGGGCAGTCCCTAATCCGGCTGTGCTAACTACCAGTCCTTCAGCTGTCCATCTGTAGGGTGATCTTCAGATCTTCTTCATGAGGCTGCACTACAGACCTTGCATATTCCAGCACCTGCATCATGCCTTTTTACGGCAGTAAATATCTCAATGGGTAGATGAAGGCCTAGGTCACTTGCAAGATTTTGCTGTATCCGGGGTTTGTTTTTTTTCCCCCCCCCCCCCGTTGCTCTGCCTCTAATCTCAAGGACTAGAAATTTGCCAAATTGGCTGATGAAGAATAGATAGCCCCAGTCTTAACAGGTTTGGGGAGGCTAGCAGTGTTAGACCCTCTCGTTCTCAAGAACAGAAAGAAAGGTAATAGAAACATGACAGATCTTCTCTCTCTCCCCTTTCTGTATTGTGCAGGGAAAACCACTATCCTGGATTCTGAAGTCCAGATAAAGTCTAGCAAGGGAGGGAGCTTCCTTTTTCAAGATTCAAGTGCAACACACACACCTTCCCGAATTTCTCACCATGGTCTAAAAGGCAGGGCATAAAACACCAGTCCCGAAAACGTAGGATCTTTAAATGCTGAAACCAAAGTTTCACAAGCCTCATGCCTCCGTGCAGAATGTCCTGGGTTCAGTCCCTTGCATTTCCAGGTAAAGGATCTCAGGTAGAGGTTGAGAGCCAGCTGTGGTGTGGTGGTTAAGAGCGGCGGACTCTAATCTGAAGAACTGGGTTTGATTCCCCACTCCTCCGCAGGAAGCCAGCTGGGTGACCTTGGGTCAGTCACAGTTCTCTCAGAGCTGTTCTCTCAGCCCCACCTACCTCACAGGGTGTCTGTTGTGGGGAGGGGAAGGCGACTGTAAGCTGCTCTGAGACTCTTTCGGGTAGTGAAGGGTGGGGAATAAAACCAACTCTTCTTCTTCTAAAAGGTGCTTGGGGGAAAACTCCAGACTACAAAGATTGCTTATTTGTTTAAGTAGGAAAGAGCAAGAGTACAGTAGCACCTTAAAGACTGCAAAGTGCATACAATTAAGAATAATAGACAATAATTAAACAATAGTACTGATGAGCTTCATGATGTTTTAATCTTTGTTTTTCAACAATAAGGCGCCACCAAACAGAAGATGATGACGTCAAGATGAACGGACGAACCTCCCGAGTTACCGTTCGTTTCGAAGTTTCTTTATCAAACAGGTCTCAGTTCAGCGTTCTTGTGCATTAAAGTCAACCACAAGGGTGTTCTTAAATTCAGATAACTTCTTCCACAGCTCTTTACTAACAGTTACACCTTTCAATCGGACAAAAAGGTGTAACTGTTAGCAAAGAGCTGTGGAAGAAGTTATCTGAATTTAAGAACACCCTTGTGGTTGACTTTAATGCACAAGAACGCTGAACTGAGACCTGTTTGATAAAGAAACTTCGAAACGAACGGTAACTCGGGAGGTTCGTCCGTTCATCTTGACGTCATCATCTTCTGTTTGGTGGCGCCTTATTGTTGAAAAACAAAGATTAAAACATCATGAAGCTCATCAGTACTATTGTTTAATTATTGTCTATTATTCTTAATTGTATGCACTTTGCAGCAATCCATTGTGTTTAGGTGTCATTTCATTGCTGCTCCCTTTGTTGGTATATGATTGCACCTTAAAGACTGACAAAATATGTGGCAGGGGATGAGCTTTCGCACTACCGGACTCTGTTTGTTCAGTCTCCCTGAGTGTCGTCAGCAGCCTTCTGATTTAAACGCGGTCTTTTGAACCTGTAATGATTTGAAGCAGCACAAGATGGCAGCGTGGAACCTCCCGGTGGTCCTTGACCTGCTGGGAGAACAATTATGCATTAAAAAAAACCCAACCCCAAACACTGCTAAAAGCCTGGTCTGATGAGAACAGAACGACCAGGCATGGAGAAACCTGAAAATTATAACCCTCGTACGTGCTGTACTCAGGCGAGCCGGTTGATCACATCGCAATTACATGCCGGGTGATTTCAGTCCGAGCCCACTGATTTTCAGCATGCTTAGTCTGGCGTTATTTTGGATTGGATTGCACCGTTTGACAGTTACTTGGAAAGGGGCACAAAAAACAATAGCGTCCGAGAGCCACCTCCCTCCTCCTGCAGCTCAGAGACTAATACAAAGCAGAGCTTCTTCGCTTTGGCCGGATGTGAGGTTTCATGCCTGCTCTTTTAATGCTTTTTAAGATGCTGGTATCAATTATGTATTGCATAAGATACTTTTATTGTGTTGACTCCCAAGTCATAGCAAACAGCCAACACAGAACTGCATAACATTTGTTCACCTTCGAGCTTATTTGGGAAAAGCGGTCTACAAATGCATGAAATATATTAATATGAGAAAGAAATAGCGATACTTGATCACCTTTTATATTTAATGGGAAATGGGTTGTACAAGTGGGGAGCCTCCGCAGAACCCTGGGGGGGGGGGTACACCATTAGTAATCTCCCCTTCCCTGCATGAAGCGATAAAAAGAGATTGCTTTTATTTATTAATTAATTTAACTTCCTTTATACCAAACCTTTCTCCCCAATGGAGAGGAGAGGAGATTGGATTTATACCCTGCCCTTCACTACCTGGAGGAGTCTCAGAACGGCTTACAATCTCCTTTG
>NW_015159755.1:299681-322019 GCF_001447785.1 Gekko japonicus
AGAGAGGGATTGTCCGCAAGGTACGCCCCCGTTGACTTTTTTTGGATTTCGAGAGCCCACCCACTCACACGGATGTAGTGGTTACAAGCAGGGGACTGATCTGGGAGAGCCGGGTTTGATTCCCCACTCCTCCACATGCGGCCAGCTGGGTGACCTTGGGTCACTCACAGTCCTCTCAGAGCTGTTCTCTCAAGAGCAGTCCTCGAAAGAGCTCTCTCAGCACCACCCGCCTCCCAGGATGTCTGTTGTGGGAAGGGGAAGGTTAGGAGATTGTGAGCCGCTCTGAGACTCCAAGTGAGGGGTGGGTTATAAATCCAACTCTCCTCCTCCTCCTTCCCTCTGAAAACACAAATTAGATGGAGCTCAGGAGGTCATTTTTTTGTTGGAGTGGAGGAACAGGGGCTGCTTACCAGATACCCGTTTCTCATTTGCTTGTAAGAGCCAGGGGTGATCCTGCTTCCCGTCCCACTTGGCAACTGAGGGCCAAAACACCTTTATTTATTCATCTAACTATTATATAGCCAGTTTGGTGTAGTGGTTAAGTGCGCGGACTCTAATCTGGGAGAACTGGGTTTGATTCCCCACTCGCACCGGGCTGGATGACAGAGTTCTGATAAGAGCTGTCCTTGAAAAAGAGCAGTTTCTGCCAGAGCTCTCTCAGCCCCGCCTACCTCACAGGGTGTCTGTTGTGGGGAGGGGAAGGGAAAGGAGTTTGTAAGCCGCTCTGAGACTCCTTTGGGTAGTGAAAGGCGGGGTATAAATCCAATCTCTTCTCTTCTTCTTCTTCTTTATAGTCCACTTTTGTCATGGAGACTTGTATAATGCTGGATAATTCTTGAGTTGTCATTTTAGTGACAAAAAGCTGCCACGCTTCTGTAGGATGGGAAATGCCTGCAGTACAGATTAAGGCCAAAGGGCAGAAAAGGGGAGGCTCAGCCTTTCTCCCTGTGTGGTTTTCCCAGTTCAAACTGAGGCCTCACGGGTGTTTTTATCCCCTTTAAAGGAAAACAATGCAAGGACCTCTATCGTGTCTGTGCTGCCCCAGCCAGCGTTTTAAACTGTAGTTAAGTAGAACTGCCATATATATCTTTAAGAGCAGTGCTCCCTGGGAATTGAAGTCTTTAGTTAGGCATCCCACAGCATCCGGCACACAGACGCGCGAGGATTCGAGTTTTACAGCTCCCTTCCTCACTTCCGGCGGCCTTTGTTCTCTTTAAACGGCAAGGAGGTGGGAACGCGCAATCCTTTTCACCATGAGCCAGTGAACTGAATTAGATTACAAAATATGTGAATTTCACCAGTTATTCAGCTTTGATTGTGAGTAAGAACTCTTCTGAATGCACGTCGAGCTTGATAAAAATGATTTAATTCTAATTGACTCTGGCCGTGCGTTTGAATCACCTCCTTGCCGTTTAAAGAGAACAAAGGCCACGGGAAGAGAGCGGTAAAACTCGAATCCTCGCACGTCTGTGTGCCGGATGCTGTGGGATGTCTAACTAAAGACTTCAATTCCCAGGGAGCACTGCTCTTAAAGATATATGGCAGTTCTACTTAACTACAGTTTAAAACGCTGGCTGGGGCAGCACAATGTCCCTTTTCTTCACTACCAGGGTTCAACGCAGCCCAGAGGGCCATTTTCAGTGAGGGAAACAGTGTGGGCAGGGGCAGACTGAAGGCCCCCCTCCCCACCTCCAGCACCATGGCCCCAATCCATATCCGTCTCTCATGCTCCACAGCTGCTTTTTGCAGCTTAAGCTCAGGCTGGCGATCAAATGGCGTGCGTGTGTAGTCTGGCCCTTCTTGTGGGCAATCAAGAGCCCTTGGGGTGGTTTAGTAACAAAGGCTCTGCAGATCTCCTCTCTCCCTTCCCTTTGTGGTCTCAGCAGAGAACAGGGCCCCACGCCGGAGCCAGCATCATGGTTAGAGGTCAGTCTAGGACCCGCGTTCAAATCCTCGCTGCTCTAAAACTCAGTGGGTGACATCGGACCGCTCTTTCTCTCTCGTTGATGGTTCCGTCCTCTATGGAATGTTTTTGGCGTCCCGTTTAAAGACACCTGAGCTTTAAACGGGATGAGAAGCTGGGTTTCTGAAAGTACATCGAACAGCACCAGGGAGGTACACTCCAAACTCACCTCTCCAGAGCCCAGTCGGTGCTGTTTGCGCTGCGATCTGTGCATGACTTTTGATCTGACTGAACACGCACCTTCTGAAACACACGGAGCGCAGGAATTCACGCTTTGTGCAGCGGGGGAGGCGCAGGTTCAAGTCCCCTTTCATCCACGAAGCTCCGTTGGGTGACTTTGGATCTGTCCTTCTCTCTCTCTCTCTTTCTGACTAACCACTTCGCAAGGTTATTGTGAGGATGAAACAGATGGAGGAGGGAACTGTGAGCGGGGAGAACACGGCCCTCCTGGAACAATAACCACTATTCCCCAGCAGTGCTACTCTCCCAGGAGTGGAAAGTGCCATCAAGTTGCAGCTGACTTACGGTCACCCATTGGGCCTTCAAGGCAAGAGACCTTCAGAGGTGGTTTCCTGCTGCCTGCCTCTGTGCAGTGACCCCGGACCTCCTGGGTGGGCTCTCCCATCCGAGTACCAACCGGGGCTGACCCTGCTTAGCTTCCGAGGTCTGATGAGATTGGCCGATGAGATTGGCTGATGAGAGCCAGTTTGGTGTGGTGGGGAGGAGCGCGGGCTCTGATATGGGAGGGCGAGGCTTGATTCCCCACTCCTCCCCATGCAGCTGCTGGTGTGGCCTTGGGTCAGTCAAAAGTTCTTTCAGAGCTGTTCTCTCAAAGGCAGTTCTCGAGAGAGCTCTCCCAGCCCCACCTACCTCACAGGGTGTCTCTTGTGGGAAGGGGAAGGGAAAGGAGTTTGTAAGCTGCTCTGAGACACCTTTGGGTAGTGAAGGGTGGGGTATATAAATTCAATCTCCTCCTCCTTCTTCTCCTTCTCCCCCTCCTCCTCCTCCTTCTTCTCCTTCTCCTCCTTCTCCTTCTTCTTCTCCTTCTCCCCCTCCTCCTCCTCTTCTCCTCCTCCTTCTCCTCTTCTTCTCCTCCTCCTCCTTCTTCTCCTTCTCCTCCTCCTCCTCCTTCTCCTTCTCCTCCTCTTCTCCTCCTCCTCCTCTTCTCCTCCTCCTCCTCCTCCTTCTTCTCCTTCTCCTCCCCCTCTCCTCCTCCTTCTTCTCAGAATAGTGCCATGTAGGTTGCCCTGAGCTCATTGGAGGAACGGCAAGAGGAGTATAACAGATGCTTGGAAGTGTAAGAAGACATCATCGAGTCTGTGACCTTGCTGGTTGTCTTCCTCCTCCTCCTCCTCCTCCTCTTCTTCTCCTCCTCCTCCTCTTCTCCTCCTCCTCCTTCTCCTCCTCCTCCTCCTCCTCCTCCTCCTCCTCCTTCTCCTTCTCCTCCCCCTCTCCTCCTCCTTCTTCCGTAGGCCATCCAGGTCAGGGCTGCTAATACCTACACTGGCTCTAATCCAAAAGGAACTCCAAATCCCCCGTCTCTGCCTCTAGAGGCAAGGCCAGAAGGAGTTCTGAGGGGATCCGAGGGCTGGCTGATGGTCAAAGCTGCCAGCCTGCAGAGGTGGCCCTTCTGCTACGAGGCACACAGCTGCCTGTGTTTGCTCAGCGGGATGGGGGAGAACGCAGGGGTCAGCCCGTGGCGACAATGAGCTCTGGGCCTAGAGAGGCTCACCCTCCAGAAGCAGCTGCCATGTGATATGCCAGGAAGCGACCCCTGCAAGGTGGCATGAGGAGGGGAGGGAGGAGGGGCGTATTCTGCAGACTTGCACCATTCATTCATTCATACCTCAGAGGAAGTTCTCAGCAGGGCGCTTGCATGCCTGGCATAGTAAGGAGATGAGTCATCCTCTCATTGGGAGAGAGACGCAGCAGACAGGCTGCAGGGACAGCTTCAGCGCCGGAGTGGGGGAAGCAGCAGCGCTGTTTGGGTGGGGAGGAAGCCGCCTGGGAGATTCAGGTCAGTCTGGCATAGAGAGTTATCCCCACGGGAGGGGGCTTTGGCTGGATTCATCTATAGCAAGATCACCTGGGTAGGATTTTTGCAAGCAGTTGGCATGTGCTTAGAAGCCTACGGTTTGGACTCGGCAAGATCGTAAAAGCCCTGCTGGATCAACTCAAGATGTCATATTCCAGGATCCCATTTTTCACAATGGCCAGCCAAAGTGTCTTGAGGAAACCTACAAAGCCCCCCCCCCCCCGCACATTTGGGGTTCAGAAATCACTCGCTTCGCACATCAAGCTGGTGGTGTGAGGAGCAGTGGATAGACCATGACTATATCCAGTCCTTACAGGAACATTAGAACAGCCTTGCTGGTTCAGTCCAAGGTATCCATCGAGTCTGCCACTCTCTTTCCAGGGTGGGAACTCACAAGCCAGTGGGTGGGAAGGCCCCAGTTGCCTCTTCCCCCATCAACTGGCATATTCAGAGAAGTATGCGGCTTCTGACCAAAGGAGCCATTATGGCTAATAGTCACTTGCAGAACTAACTTCGGTGAAGTTTTAAAGCCCTCTTAGCTTGTAAGCCATCATAAGTTAGAAGAATGGGTTTCTTTGCCATAAATTAGAAGAACATAAGAGATTTTCATAAGCTAGAATATAAAAGAACCCTCTTTTATTACAGTTTATATACAGCGAGTAAATGATTATGGTCCAGATTAGAATTTGTAGCCATGGTTCTGTAGGATAAATTTTACTAAATAATTTTAACACTTGGTAATTGGCTTGCTACTTGGTTTCATGCTCTTTTTATTTTATTGATGTCGGTTATCATTTGACATCTTTTAGCTCTGGGTATATATTGAGTTGTAATGGCCTTTGGCTATTAAATGGCTATAAAAGAACCCCTTTATGCATAAGTCAATCAAAATCCTTCCCATGGTTTATCATTTTTCTTTATGTTTTCTCTTTCATTTTTCTCCTTTTCCTCGTTGTATAGAAATAATGAAACGGAATGAACCCAGTGGAGAGAAGGGGTGCTGTTAAGAGTATAGGGGGGAGCCCAGTTTTCTTTTGCAAACCCATGTTAGGTGGGTGCAGCTAGAGGTGTGATGGCCGGGGGGGGGGGCAAAAAAAATTCAAGTCAAAATGGTTTTTTTTTTTCCCCCTGAGGCATTTAAAAAATAAAATAAAATCCAATTTAAAAACTTGGGGGAAATGGATGAGTAAAATGCTTCTTGAAGCAATGTTTGACACACTCAAAATTTACAGAATGAACAAGTCTGAGGACTTTTTTCCCATTTTTCCAATGGGAGAATTGGGAAGAAGAGAAGAAGAAGAGATTGGATTTATACCCCGCCCTTCACTACCCGAAGGAGTCTCAGAGCAGCTTACAATCTCCTTTTCCTTCCCCTCCCCACAACAGGCACCCTGTGAGGTAGGTGGGGCTGAGAGAGCTCTCTCAAGAACTGCTTGTGAGAGAACAGCTCTGAACGAACTTGTGACTGACCCAAGGTCACCCAGCAGGCCTCATATGGAGGAGTGGGGAATCAAACCCAGTTCTCCCAGATTAGAGTCCGTGCTCCTAACCACTACACCAAACTGGCTCTCAATTTGGGGAACACTGAAAAAAAATCATATGAAACATTTTTCTCTTTTTGAGTGAGAAAAACAATCTGTCTTACAAAAAAACTCTTTCCAGATATACATTAATGAAATGTCTGAGGGCTTCCTTGGTTCTTCCAATGGAAAATTTTGAAAATTTTGTGGAGCAGCTTAGAGGGAACATTGCTGTAGACATATACAATAATTTAAAGAAGTATTTATTCAAATATAAATGATTATTATTAATCATTAGTTTAAAAGTGCAGTGTTTGCAGTGCCGTAAAGTTTAGATTAATATCCACACCTGCTATATGAGAAAGTTCTGACTAAATAATGGACTTTCTCTTATTTACTACAGGATTTGTTTTCTGCCAAATAGTATAATTTTATATGCTGACTAAGTTATAAATGATGTGTGTTATGCTGTTCAAGCAGTAAAAGAAGTTTAGCTTTGACAGGAAAGTAAGTACTGCATATATTTTAATTTTCCCAGAAACTTCCTCTTTTTTCCTGGAAGAAAGGGAACCCCCCCCCCCATGCCTTCAGAATTTCCAGAAATTTTATATCACTAGTTGTTTTTGTCCCTTTCCCCTGTGTGGCCCTGCCTGAATTGGGGACCCCCACAAAACTGAGTCTTTACAACTGGCCGCGAGCTTTCGTGATGGATCTCTCTTCTTTTTGTATGACCGATTTCCTACAAGCAGCTGCGCCACCCTTGCGCTTCCCTTTCCCCCATTTGTATCGGTCAGTTTCCCACTACTTGCTGCATGGCTGTATTTTGACCCGCAGCATCCCCCGATTTCCCCCGCGTCTTCGCAATGGAATCCCCCCCCCCATGCCTTCAACATTTCCAGAAATGTTATATCACTAGTTGTTTTTGTCCCTTTCCCCTGTGTGGCCCTGCCTGAATTGGGGACCCCCACATAACTGAGTCTTTACAACTGGCCGGGAGCTTTCGTGATGGATCTCTCTGCTTCTTGTATGATCGATTTCCTACAAGCAGCTGCTCCACCCTTGCGCTTCCCTTTCCCCCAATTGCATCCGTCAGTTTCCCACTACTTGCTGCATGGCTGTATTTTGACCCGCAGCATCCCCCGATTTCCCCCGCGTCTTCGCGATCTCAAAAAACAAGGACCGCGAAGACGCGGGGGAGATCGGGGGCTGCTGCCGGTCAAAACGCAGCCACGCAGCAAGTAGTGGGAAATTGACGAATGCAGTCGGGGGGAAAGGGAAGCACGAGGGCGGCACAGCGGCTTGTGTGAAATCTGTCTATGTGTCGGCCCTAAAAAGTAAGGCGATGTAAAGAGACTGAGGACTTCTTCATAGAACTAGGTGTGGGTTCGGTGACACGTGGGATGCTTTTGAAATAGGTACGGCAGCTTCCTACATGTTGGGTTCTCATTGTACCACATCTCATTCATTTGGAAAACCTTCTCATAGTTTGGGTGAACCAGTGGGCTACGCGTGTTTTGATGAGAGCACTCATAAGCCCGGTCCCCATACCATACCCGATTTCATTTGTGATGTAGCAGGAACTGATGTAGCTTGACCCTAAGAACCCTGTGAATTTGAGGAAGACAGTGCTAGGTAGCCCAGTCACAACCCTGAGCCACTTTGGTGTAGTGGTGAAGTGCGCAGACTCTCATATGGGAGAACCGGATTTGATTCCCCGCTCCTCCACTTGCAGCTGCTGGATGACCTTGGGCAAGCCGTAGTTCTGTCAGAGCTGTCCTTGAAAGGGCAGTTCTCTCAGAGCTCTCTCAGCCCCGCCTACCTCACAGGGTGTCTAATGTGGGGAGGGGAAGGGAAAGGAGTTTGTAAGCTGCTCTGAGACTCCAAGTGAAAGGCGGGGTATAAATCCAATCTCCTCCTCCTCCTCCTCCCTAGGCCATCCAGGTCAGGGCTGCTAATACCTACACTGGCAGAGGTGGTAGCTGGTCGGTCCGGAGAGTCACCACCAGATGTCTGGAAATACATAGACTGCATGGCATCTATGCAGGGCACATGGCCAAATTCTGGGTGCTGTAGGCTGAGCCTGAAGTCATCATGGGATCACTTTTGCCCTCTGAGTCAGCAAAGGGGAGGGAAGCCTGGCAAAGTTGTTATCAGGGAAGGAGGAGGTATTGGCTGTCGTGGAATTTCGTGAGCTGTCCCTTCGGGTTTGACTCCAGCCCAATCCAGCCGTTATGGCTCCTCTGTAGAAGGCGGCAGCTATCACCCCATCATTCTCTTGATTCACCAAGACAGCCCAGAAGATACGTACGCCTCAGACAGAGGTCATTTCGGGGGGGAACGCGGGGGAACGCAGTTCCCCCGGGTGAAGTGCAGGGGGCGGGGCACATGACGAAGCCCCGCCCCCTGCTTCCGGCCGCCCCGCTTCCAGCCCTCATTCAGCCAGGAGGAGGCAGGAGAAGAGGGAGGGTAAGTTGTTTCCCCCCCGCCTCTCCCCACCCCTGCCTGCCTGGGGCCAGGGAGGGCCTTGGCGGGGCTTCCTCGCACTCCCGCCGGCCTTGCAGGTCCACCGCCGGGCCCCTGATGTCAGGGGGTGTGGCATATGCTAATGAGTTATGCTAATGAGTTCCCCTAGCTCTTTTTCTACGAAATGACCCCTGGCCTCAGACCTCCAGCAGTGTTCATACCTGACAGCTCCGGTTGTTGATACAGCAACGTTTGGGAAAGGGTTACAAATCCTGCGGCTCTCTGCCCCTATTTTGTCCCTCTGTATTAACCTGGAGTGTGTGTGTGTCAAAACACTCACTGTGTGTTGCGAGACGTCTCCTCCTGGATCCAGCTCCCTCTTCAAGATCTCTCAGGGAGCGAACGGATCGTGACTGTAGTGCCAGTCCCTGCATTTCTACATGGAAGGCTCCAATAAGATGTCAGTGGTGTTCCCAGCATTTCTTTGGCTGTTAAAAAAAACAATCACAGACGTGGGATTGAGATGGAGACCCTGGGAGAGAAGGGGTTTAAGCTTTCTCCTCTTTCTGTTTTCCCCGTCTGAAATGGCCCAGGGGCTGTTATTTGCTCTGTTGGGGAAACACTTTTTTTTTTTTTACCCTTAAGTCACAGCTGACTTCCTGGGTTTTCAAGGCCAGAGATGTTCAGAGGTGGTTTACAGAAGAACATAAGAACATAAGAGAAGCCAATGTTGGATCAGGCCAAATGGCCCATTCAGTCCAACACTCTGTGTCACACAGTGGCCAGAAATACCAGGGGCCATCAGGAGGTCCAGCAGCGGGGCCAGGACACTAGAAGCCCCTCCCACTGTTGCCCCCCGCCCCCCAAGCACTGTTTGCACCATCGCCTGTCTTTGCATCATGACCTTCCTTGGTGGTCTCCCATCCAAGTACTGACCAAGGCTGACCCTGCTTAGTTGAGATCTGACAGGATCAGGCTGAGTTGGGCTACCCAAGTCAGGACTGGGGAAATTTACAGGTACGTTATGTTTACCCAAACATGGCAAATAGCATCTTCTTCCTTGGGACACTGAGAAAATGGCACAGAGCGGGAGGCTTAGCTCCGCCTCCACACATTGAACTGTCAGTCCAAATTAGGCTTGTTTAAAAAAAAAAAAAATTGGGGAGCCCGGTTCATGGGACTCCCAGACAATGTTCCCTCTAAGCTGTGGAGTCTTGTGAGCAAAAACCCTACTTTGTGAGCTACTGGCATTAAAGTTGTGAGCAAGCAATTTAGCTGCTGCATCAATTAGTTGGCTCTGGAGCCCCCTCCTTCCTGAGCAAAGACAAAAATGTGTGAGCTGGAAGCTGAAAAACTGTGAGCTAGCTCACACTAACTCAGCTTGGAGGGAACATTGCTCCCAGTACCTTGCAGACTTGATGCCTTTAAGGCTTTGTACAGGATAGCTTGTGTGTCATTTCTCATCCTGCAGCTGCCAAATCTATTTTGAAACATTGAATTGTTGTTGTTGTTGTTGTTGTTGTTGTATGGCATTGTGTGTAGAATAGCCAGGAGATCCTAAGGTTGTCTGGCAGCCAGAAGGTCTACCTCTTTTAGTGTTATGCACCACTAGGTGGCAAGCTAGACTTGTTTTTTAAGGCAAGAGACATTTCAGAGGTGGTTTTGCCCTTATCTGCCTCTGCGTCATGACCCTGGTATTCCTTGGAGGTCGCCCTTCCAAATACTAGCCAAGGCTGACCCTGCTTAGCTTCCGAGATCCGATGAGATCAGGCTGGCCTGGGCTATCCAGGTCAGGGCATTGTTGTGAAACATCGGTAGGACAATTGTATGTACATCTTTAACCAAAAGAGCAAATACACTCTTGAGGTCCACCAGTGGGGCCAGGACACTAGAAGCCCTCCCACTGTTGACCCCCCCCCCAAGCACCAAGAAGACAGAGCATCACTTGCCCCAGAGCCCCTATCTATACCTTGTGGCTAATAGCCACTGATGGACCTCTGCTCCACATGCTTATCTAATTCCCTCTTGAAGCCGTCCATGCTTGTAGCTGCCACCACATAAGAACATAAGAGAAGCCAATGTTGGATCAGGCCAAATGGCCCATCCTGTCCAACACTCTGTGTCACACAGTGGCCAAAAATGCCAGGTGCCATCAGGAGGTCTACCAGTGGGGCCAGGACACTAGAAGCCCCTCCCACTGTTGCCCCCCAAGCACTGTTTGCACCATCACCTGCCTTTGCATCATGACCTTCCTTGGTGGTCTCCCATCCAAGTACTGACCAAGGCTGACCCTGCTTAGTTGAGATCTGACAGGATCGGGCTAGGCTGGGCTACCCAGGTCAGGACTGGGGAAATTTGCAGGTACCCAAACATGGCAAATAGCATCCTCTTCCTTGGGACACTGAGAAAATGGCACAGAGCGGGAGGCTTAGCCCCGCCTCCACACATTGAAGTGTCAGTCCAAATGAGGCTTGTTCATGATTTAAAAAAAATAATAAATTGGGGAGCCCTGTTCATGGAACTCCCAGACAATGTTCCCTCTAAGCTGTGGAGCTACTTTGTGAGCTACTGGCATTAAAGTTGTGAGCGAGCGATTTGGCTGCTGCATTAATTAGTTTGCTCTGGAGCCGTCCTTCCTGAGCTACGACAAAAATGTGTGAGCTGGAAGCTGAAAAACTGTGAGCTAGCTCACACTAACTCAGCTTAGAGGGAACATTGCTCCCAGTACCTTGCAGACTTGATGCCTTTAAGGCTTTGTACAGGATAGCTTGTGTGCCATTTCTCATCCTGCAGCTGCCAAATCTATTTTGAAACATTGAATTGTTGTTGCTCTTGTATGGCATTGTGTGTAGAATAGCCAGGAGATCCTAAGATTGTCTGGCAGCCGGAAGGTCTACCTCTTTTAGTGTTATGCACCACTAGGTGGCAAGCTAGACTTGTTTTTTAAGGCAAGAGACATTTCAGAGGTGGTTTTGCCCTTATCTGCCTCTGCGTCATGACCCTGGTATTCCTTGGAGGTCGCCCTTCCAAATACTAGCCAAGGCCGACCCTGCTTAGCTTCCGAGATCCGATGAGATGAGGCTGGCCTGGGCTATCCAGGTCAGGGCATTGTTGTGAAACATCGGTAGGACAATTGTATGTACATCTTTAACCAAAAGAGCAAATACACTCTTGGCTTGTAAACCTTGGCATGGCATAATGGTCAGATTAGCTTCTGGGAGAGCCAAGGTTGAAATCCCTGCCCTGCCCTGGGAGCTTGCTGGGTGTCCTTTAGGCCAGTCACTCTCTCTCTCTCAGCTTAGCCAACCTTACAGGGTGGTGGTCAATGTTCCCTCTAAGCTGTGGAGTCTTGTGAGCAAAAATTCTGCTTTGTGAGCTATTGGCATAAAAGTTGTGAGCAAGAGATTTGGCTACTGCATAAATCAGTTTGCTCTGGAGCCGTCCTCCCTGAGCTAAGACAAAAATCTGTGAGCCAGAGACGAAAAAAACTGTGAGCTAACTCACACTAACTCAGCTTAGAGGGAACACTGGTGGTGGTTGTGAGCAAAGAATGGGAAAGTGATGCTGAGGGTCTCCACTGGGGAGAAATAAAAGAATCTGTTTTGTTTTTTTAAAAAATCAGGCCATTCCAGAGCAAACAAATTTACCTCGCAGCGTAGGGTATTTAGCGATGCGCCATGGTGGTAGGAGAACCCTTGACCAGCCGTCCTGGGTATGATAACAGGAATGCAACACGACTGTCTTTTTTATTTCCGTCTCCCTGTGCCAAAGATGTTCCTCCACAGAGGCCCTAAAGAGAGCTGAGTGCAGGAAATGCCCCTTAATCGGGTGGGTGGGTGTGCGCACGTGTGCTAATCTTTCTGGAAATACCCCTTGTGTGCAATATGGGGTGGAGAGGGGACACAGGATAGCAAATAATGATCAGGAGGGGAGTGGCTGGGGGCTTCTGTTCGAAAAGGGGACAGCGCTCCATGCCCAGGGTCCAGGCTTTGGGCTTTACAAAGTACATCCGTTCCATTGCAAAACGGTAAATCTTCTCTGTCGTCCTCAGCTCAACGCAGAAGGCTCCGTGGATGATGTGTTCCAACAGGTCTGCACCCATTTGGACGCCCTAAAGTAAAGCACCAAAGGACACCCCCCCAAAAAAGGCTCTCCCCCCCCACCTCCCCTTCGGCAATGAACTGCAGTTCTTGCTGCCTCCCCTTCCCGGCCCCCCCTCCCAGATTTGAAAAGAAGAATCCCAGGAGCCTCGCACCCCCCCCCCATCTCCAATTTCATCTCAAGGGCTGTGACAGCGGAAGTGGCTTTATCCTGTTTTCGTGGATGGAGGCCCCGTGGAGGAAATTTCAAGGACATTGTGTTTGCCTTCCTAACCTTCTCTCCAAAGTAAAGTTCACTTTCATGAGTCGAGACGGGTTTCTTTATCCTCCCCCCCCCCCTGCCGAAACAGGAAGGACTCTTATTGTGCATTCCTTACTCGAAAGGTTGATTAAGGGCAGGAAATGGCCTGTTTATCCCACACCAGGGCATCCATTACAGAAGGGAATCTGGGTGTTTTTCCCCCCTCCTCTGCAGTGTGGTGGGATGGCATGAGAAGGTAGAGAGGGGGCAGAAGTGGGCACTCTCCCATCCAGATCGTTTGATTGGACACTCAAGAGAGACCAGCACTGGATCGGAACCTCCGTCCTCAAAAGCAGATATATATAATCCTGGGAGGAGAGAGATAAAACTCTCCTACAGGGGACAGGAAAATCACTTCTTTTCATCACATCTCTTGAGTCTCGCCATCTGTGTGTGAATTATTACAGGCATACACCATTCTAGGGTAAGAGAGCCCTGAAATTCTCCCGCACTTATTAACTATCAACATGCCCCTCTATAAGGGCACACAAGCACAGGGAAAATTCAGGTTCCGGTTGGAGAAAAATCTGTGGAGCTGAGACTATATTAATGGTTTAAGAGTACAACAAATCTAGAGTCCGATGGCATGAGCCATTATGTATTTGATACAGGTATTTGATAAAGTGTGCATGCGCACGAAAGCGCACCCCTTGAATAAACCTTTGTTGGTCTTAAAGGTGCCACTGGACTCTAAATTTGTACTGTTGCTTCAGATCAACACGGCTGCCCAACTGGATCTATCTTAATGGTTTTAAGAGATCAGGACACCTGTGGCCGGGCTGTACCACTTCTGCGGGGGAGGAACGCCTAAGATTAAATGCTCTTCTGTATCCTGTACGTAGAAAGGTAGCTTGTCAGCGAAGCTCTAACACCGACGCCACTAGTGTTTTGCATGCAGAGAATATTTTCGTATGGAGGGGCAACTGGTCAAAGGAGCGCTCAGCTGCAATTTGAAGTGGCCGAGCTCAAGTAACAGACCACTTCAGTAACAATAACTAGGTTGTTATAAGATATGTCATCAGGGGGGAAAAATTACAGGAGGGCTTTATTGTCAATTTGGGAGATCTGTGTTTAAAATGGAACAAAATGCGTAGGCAAACTTTAATCCTGTACAGGGGGGGGGGGGGGGGGCGGGGCCCCCCTGCCGAAATTTTCAGGAAGGACACAAGTGCTGGGAGAGATTTAGACCCCTGCGGGGGGGGGGGGGGGAGGCGAGGCTCCCTCTTCTGATGAAGTCCAATCTGAATTTTCTACATGGATATTCTTGTTCCTCAGCCCCTGTGACCTACGGATAAAACCACAATGTGCTTTTCTCTTGGAGGTCTCTCTACAAAAATAGTTGGATGCTCATGTCCACAAATGGTGCTTTCCCTTGCTTTCTCGGGAAAGACTATTTCTGGAGAAGGGGGGGGGGAGAGATGTGTAACTGAAACCCAGGGCCGTTTGTCAAAATTCGGGTGAAATTTTGTAACACGAACACTGTGCCTCATTGTCTGATTGTCCTCTCAACTGCTGGATCACTCCAGAAAAACCAGCATTTCCGCGCACACCCTCACGCATTCTGAAGGTTGTCGGCTATCTCCTCTGTTTCATTTTTTTTTTGTACAATGATTTAAATATTATAATGGGGAGGGAATCGGCATCCTCCCTGTCTCGCTGAGAGTCTTAAAGGCCTTGCGTTTAGCCTCTGTCTGAATGTACTTCTCATATCATCATTAAAGAGCGTTAGGGAAAAGCGTTCTCTCTCCTGTATGAGTGTTGTGTTGCTTCCAGCACTTTGCATGGCGTTGTCCCCCCCACCCCCACCCCGCCACGGTCTGGAAAGCGACTAAGGAAAATGCTTCCATCTCTACTGCAAATTGGAGCCATTCGCTGAAAATGGAGTCAGCACAGTTCATTTGGGTCTTGTGATTCAGTCATACCAGCTGCTTTACTGACTCTTGAGCAACAATATTTTCCCCCACACGGGGACAGCTCTTGTTTTGCTCTCCAAATGGAGTCTCTGCATATTGGGGATGCTTCATTTTTCCTGACCAGTTTGGTGTAGCGGTTAGGAGCGTGGACTCTAATCTGGGAGAACCGGGTTTGATTCCCCACTCCTCCACATGCAACTGCTGGGTGTAGTGTAGTGGTTAAGTGTGTGGACTCTAATCTGGGAGAACCGGGTTTGATTCCCCACCCCTCTACTTGCACCTGCTGATGTGCCCGTGGGTCAGTCACAAGCTCTGGCACAGCTGTTCCTGAAAGAGCAGTTTGTGTCAGAGTTCTCTCAGCCCCACTCACCTCACAGGCAGTGTTCCCTCTAAGCTGAGTTAGTGTGAGCTAGCTCACAGCTTTTTAGCCTCTGGCTCACACATTTTTGCCTTAGCTCAGGAAGGATGGCTCCAGAGCACACTCATTTATGCAGGAGCCAAATCGCTCGCTCACAACTTTAATGCCAGTAGCTCACAAAGTAGAATTTTTGCTCACAGGACTCCACAGCTTAGAGGGAACCTTGCTCACAGGGTGTCTGTTGTGGGGAGGGGAAGGGAAAGGAGTTTGTAAGCTGCTCTGAGACTCCAAGTGAAGGGCAGGGTATAAATCCAATCTCCTCTTCTTCTAAGCTGTGCAGTCTTGTGAGCAGAAATCCTCCTTTGTGAGCTACCGGCATTAAAGTTGTGAGCGAGCGATTTGGCTTCTGCATAAATTAGTTTGTTCTGGAGCCATCCTTCCTGAGCTAAGCCAAAAATCTGTGAGCTGGAGGTTAAAAAACTGTGAGCTGGCTCACATTAACTCAGCTTAGAGAGAACGCTGGTCACAAGTCCTCTCAGAGCTGTTCTCTCAAGAGCAGTCCTCCTGAAAGAGCTCTCTCAACTCCAGGTACCTCACGGGGTGTCTGTTGTGGGGAGGGGGAGGGAAAGGAGATTGTAAGATGCTCTGAGGTGGGGTTTAAATCCAATCTCCTCTCCTCCTCCTCCCCCCAACTTTCACCGATGGGCCTTCTGCATTTTTAAAAAATTAGTGGCAGGTGTATATATATATATATAGTGATACAGTGGTGGACAGTATCGTCAAGCCGCAGCCGACTCCTGGCGCCCCTGTAGGGTTTCCAAGGGAAGAGACGTTCAGGGGAGGTTTGCCATTGCCTGCCTCTGCATGGTACCCCTGACGTTCTTTGGTGGTCTCCCACCCAAATACTAACCAGGGCCAATCTTGCTTAGCTTCCGAGATGTTGGATCAGGCTAGACTGGGCCATCTGGGTTAGGGGCATATATGGCGATATAGCAACTACCAGTTCTTAAGAAACCTGGGCAAGAGGCCCATTAGTTGGGGTGGCAAGTGGTGGGCATGAATGGAAATGAGGAGGTGGGCAGGGAGGTGTGGAAGTTCCCTTCTACATTGATCCAAAAACCCCTGCTTTGCCTATAATCTTCATGGAGACCTCCTACCAGGTTTTTGAACCCAGGTAGCGGGGCTGGAAAAAACCTGGATGTTGGGTGACAGCGTAACAATGTTATGCAGAAGGCCAGGAGGAAAGTTGGGGGGGGGGGTTGGAGAAAAATGTTCCATGTAGAAGCAGGCCAAGTTTGGGTCTGGTCATTGCTCGGATGGATGCAAGGAAATATGCCATCGATGGCTGTGAAGGCTATGACCAGAGCATCTGACCAAGTTACCTTTTGTTGGTGGGTACCTCAGTGGTTAGCAGTTCGAAAGCAAGAAATTGCAAGTAGATAAATAGGTACCACTTCAGTGGGAAGGTAACAGCGTTCCGTGTGCCTTGGTGTTTAGTCATGCCGGCCACATGACCACGGAAACGTCTTCGGACAGCGCTGGCTCTTCGGCTTTGAAACGGAGATGAGCACTGCAACCCCAGAGTCGGATTCAACTGGCTTTCGAGCAAGGGAACCTTTACCTTTACCTCAGTGGTTAAGACACTGAGCTGCAGGCTGGAAGGTCGGTAGTTCAGCTTTAGAGCAAGGGGGAACCTTACCTTCTCTCTCTTTGGAGTCACGCTTCTCCATTCCTCCTTGCAATGTTTGATGCGCCAGTTGTTCCCTGTCCATGTCTTAAACCTCTCGCTCCCAAATGTCTTGGTTTAATTTCCAGGCAGTTTCTTTACTATAGCTGATGCTGGGAGCGATAAAAAGGGGTAATGCCAAAGCAACAAGTGCCTAAAAACCATCAATACGCATATACCAACATAAAAAAACTGGGAGAGAATTCTTGGAAACCGGTGCATTTATTTCTCAAGTGCTTGCTGAGAAGACTTGTAAATGGCAGGCCAAGTCTGAATGGAGCCTAAGAGAATTTACTCGTCTTTACCTGGGAACTGGGTAGAATCAGAGGTCATTTCGGAGGGGGAACGCGGGGGAACACAGTTCCCCCGGGTGAGGTGCAGGGGGCGGGGCACATGATGAAGCCCCGCCCCCTGCTTCTGGCCACCCCACTTCCAGCCCTCATTCAGCCAGGAGGAGGCAGGAGAAGAGGGAGGGTAAGTTGCTTCCTCCCCGCCTCTCCCCACCCCTGCCTGCCTGGGGCCAGGGAGGGCCTTGGCGGGGCTTCCTCGCACTCCCGCCGGCCTTGCAGGTCCACCGCTGGGCCCCTGATGTCAGGGTGTGTGGCTTATGCTAATGAGTTATGCTAATGAGTTTCCCTAGCTCTTTTTCTATGAAATGACCCCTGGGTAGAATCAAGGGCTGCCAAGTCTGGACTGGGAAAATTCCGGGAGATTTGGGGGTGAGGCCTGAGGAGGGTGGGGTTTGGGGGAAGGGAGGGACCTCGGCAGTGGATAATGCCATATAGTCCACCCTTAAAAGCAGCCATTTTCTCCAGGGGAGCTGGCCTCTGTTGTGTGGACATCAGTTGTAATCAGGGCTTTTTTTGTAGAAAAAGCCCAGCAGGAACTCATTAGCATATTGGGCCACACCCCTGACAGCACCACTCATTAGCATATTAGGCCGCACCCCCATGTTACCAGAAGTGTGGTCATCCAGCCACACCCACCTTTTGCTTCTTATTCTGTTTACCTTGTTTGTTGTCCAAACCCAGGGCCTTTTTTTGGAGCAGGAACTCCTTTGCATGTTAGGCCACACACCCCTAAAGTAGCCAATCCTAATGAGTGTCTGCTGTTGGGCATGGCCTATTATGCTAATGAGTTCCTGCTGGGCGTGGCCAACTCAGGAGCCAGCCGGAACTCCGTTCCTGTGCGTTTCTCCCCCAAAATAGCCCTGGTTGTAATTCTGGGAGGACGTCAGGCCCTACTTGAAGGCTGGCAACCTTACTATTATCTAGTACTCTTCCCTCACCACATCCAAGAATTGTAAACATGCTGCCTGTTGTTTTTCTGCCCGCTACGCAGCTATTAAAGGCCATGGGGCACATCAAGAACATAGATTATTTGCCCTAGAAGGGAAGGTGAAAAGGCCTGTGCCGCCATCTTGATGAAGTTTAGTCAGGTTCGGCAACCAACTGGGAATCCTATCTAGGCCACCTTGAGTCCCGTGGAAGAAAGGCAGGATGTAAATGGGATAAATAAAACACCAAATGTCAACTGGTGATTACACATGGGGGGAATTCTTAGACCCCCCCACAGAGGATCCATTAGACTCTAATCCCGAGCAAGGCCAACTGCTCACGCTCTCCCTTCCCTGAAGGGAAGGGCCTGTGACGTGATCCAGTCACCGAGGTTGGGAGCAAAAGGAGATCGGGAAGAAGCTGGAGTTGCAGAGACGGCGGCAGGGGAAGGAAACCAACTGTACAAACACTCTCAGATGTCCAACTCATCAAATGAGGCCGAGGAGCCGGAGTGATAAACAGGAACGGATGGTGAGTCGGTGACAAGCAACCAGCCCCGGTCTGCAGAAGCCACGGCGGGACTTGGCGCGTGCCTGGAATGTCGAGGAGGAAGGATGTGATTATGGTCCCCCCCCCACATGCATACCTCACCCCCACTGTCTGGGGGGGGGAGGCAAAAAGAACTTTCCAATAACACCAGAACATCTCCGTCTAGCATCGACCTGAGACACAGCAGCATACGTGATAGGCTAGGCAGCCTTAAGCCAGATATAGGGGCAGGTTTTCAAGAACTGAAGTCTCCAAACATTTCTACCAGGTGACTCATGTCTTCCCTGGTATCCTCACTGTCGGCTGTGAGAGAACAACAAGAGGCTCCTGTGTGCAACAAACAAGCACCGATTGGCCATTAAGGGTCCCAGACCCCACACCTCGTGCACCCACCAATTTTCAAAAATAAATGCATTTTAGGAAGAATGAAAAACACAAATAATCAAGAAACTCCCAGAGTATGGGGCCGGGTTCAGTTTGGCGCCCCTAAGGGCTGTCCTGCTCTAGGCAACCGCCTAGTTCGCCTAGTGAGTGAGCCGGCCCTGCTCACTGTCGGCTGTGAGAGAACAACGAGAGGCTCCTGTGTGCAACAAGCAAGCACCGATTGGCCATTAAGGGTCCCAGGGAAAGTCCTGTGGTAGGGTTGCCCACCTTCCAGGTGGTATACACACCAATGTTCCCTCTAAGCTGTGGAGTCTTGTGAGCAAAAATTCTACTTTGTGAACCCCTGGCATTAAAGTTGTGAGTGAGCAATTTGGCTGCTGCATACGTTAGCTTGCTCTGGAGCCCTCCTTCCTTAGCTGAGACAAAAAATGTGTGAGCCGGAGGCTAAAAAACAGTGAGCTAGCTCACACTAACTCAGCTTAGAGGGAACACTGATACACACCATGAAAAATAACGAAAATTGTAATTATATAAACAACTACATTTATATAATGCAATAGGTAATAGGGTTTCCAGTTCCCCAAAATCCAAAATCCAACAGTCTAACCCTAACCCTATAAACTGCTGATACAGGCACATCCATTCATTCAACAAGTGAACTTCATATATATCAACCATCCAGTGTCCTTGCTGTGATCTGACCTTGTTGAAAACTGGGAGCGATGGAGGCTGCCAGCCGACTTATCTTCCGTTCTGTGACTCCAACAGGCCAGCTCGAATGCCTGTTTCACACAGGCTTCTTCATGGGAAATCGTGCTAATGAATAAAACATTTGAGAGCCAAAAACATCATTATAAGCTTCAAAGATTCATCCAATTAAGGATGGGCGGTCAAATTCTAGGTTTCCAAAACAGCAATAATTGCCAAAACTTTTCTTGTCCGTGCCGTACCTCCCTTGAGCGTTAATGCAGTTTATTTCTCCATGTTACACAATACTTGCTGGGAGAGAGGAGGCTGTGTTTCCAAACACCTGATCATAGTTCTGAAACAACTTAATACATATTATGTAGATATGCTACCTGACAAAAAAAGAAAAGTGTTTATACTAGTTCTTACAAACATACAGATAAAGTGAATACTTGCAACAGTGTATAGTCAATGAATTGCATTTGGATGTACAATAAAATAGATTCTTGCTACAGTATGATCATAAAATACTTCTCATAGAAAACAATTTCCTCAAGAAATACCACTCGAAATTTAACCCATCCAGGACTGAAATCTTTAAAGGAAAAAGTTTATTAGAGGAGTCCTAAACAAGATGACAATTCCCTTAGACAAGGGATCTTAAATCTAACTCTGAATTAAGACCATCGGGAGCCAAGGATTTTAATCTCAATATCCACCTAGCTTCTTGTTTCAGACGTGCCTGGCAGAGGTCAACGCTGTATGGACGTATATTGTTGCTACTATATTTATTGTTATTACTGTTGCTTGTTGCTAATAATTTTAGAATCCCATCTTGAACTTTTACAGTTCAATAATTTTGGAGCACCGTAAAGTAAATTTTAGTGAATTGTATTGTATTTTATATTATTCTGTACTGTTTTAATGTTTTTAACTTGGGCATTTGTGCCCCTTGTGAGCCGCCCTGAGCCTTCGGGGAGGGCGGGGTATAAATTCAAAGATAAATAAGATAAATAAATAAAAAAGGAAGGTCCCTATGGACATTGTCACCTTTGGCTCTTGAAACATATAACACTGTGTATATAAGATCATCTTCTTTATGCCCCTTCTGGAGATAATGACTGGTCAGAGGGGCTTCTGCCACCTTGTTACAAATTCAAGAAATATGCTCAGGAATCTTGATACACTGCTCCAGCTGTACAAAATTACATACACAGTATTTGGGGTGTTGCAGTTTGAGAAGGAGCGAAGTCTTAATCCAGGATACCCTAGAAGATCTGCCTGTGCTCCCACAATGGTGAGTGTGCAAATCTTGCATGTAAAATACTTGAAATGCCCAAATGGGGACAGTGTACCATGTTCTCTTTCTCTGATATCCGACCTAATGAGGCGGTCCCTGATATTTTTAGTGCATCTAAAGCCTATTGAAAGAAATTCTTGACAAGGTGGTAAGTCTTCAACCGGGTGCCAACGTCGCCTTAATTTTTTTTTTTAATTGGGAAAGCCAAGGGAGTATAATCCATTGCCCACCCGATTGCTTGAATTTGTTTCCTGTTTTGTTTGTGTAACAATTTTTGTCTGTCCATCATGGGCTCTGGAAATGGTGGAATCCGGATATGCTCTGGCTTGAAACTTTCTATACAGTTCCCTGCTGTCCTTGACAAAATCCTTTATTCTTACAGAATCTCTTTTGATTCTTAGAAACTGCCCACAGGGGATATTATGCTGCAGGTGGGCAGGATGGTAAGATTGAAAATGTAAGTCGCTATTTTGGTCTGTCGATTTTTATATGTCCTGACGGCTAATGTGCTGTTATCTGTCTGAAAGACTATCCTGTCTAAGAAATCGATGTCTATTTTGCTGTATTTCCAGGTTAATTCGATATTCTTACCTATTTGATTGGAGCCATTCACAAAAATGGTGTAACCATTCACCCCTCAATGTATCTGAAATAATGTATGAATGGAAAGGATTATGAGCTGGGTCATAGATATGATAAACGTTGAATTTTGGGTACATGGAAATTGAGATATCTATTGTATTACACACGTTTAGTTGTTTATATAAATTGCAATTTTTGTTATTTTTCATGGTGTGTATACTTAGTTTGGAGCTGTGGTGGCTCAAGTGGTTAAGACGCTGAACTGCAGGCTGTGGAAGGTCGGTAGTTCAGCAGTTCGAGACCTGGGTTGCTGCATGACGGAGTGAGCTCCCGTCTCTAGTTCCAGCTCCTGCCAACCTAGCAGTTCAAAAGCAAGAAATTGCAAGTAGATAAATAGGGAAGGTAACAGCGTACCTTCAGTGGGAAGGTAACAGCGTTCCGTGCACCTCGGTGTTTAGTCATGCCGGCCACATGACCACGGAAACGTCTTCAGACAGCGCTGGCTCTTCGGCTTTGAAACAGAGATGAGCACCGCAACCCTAGAGTCAGATTTGACTGGCTTTCGAGCAAGGGAACCTTTACTTTTACCTTATACTTAGTTTACCTGCAGTGGCTCAAGTGGTTAAGACGCTGAACTGCAGGCTGTGGAAGGTCCGTATAGTTCAGCAGTTCGAGACGTGGGTGCCGCAAGACGGAGTGACCTCCTGTCTCTAGTTCCAGCTCCTGCCAACCTAGCAGTTTGAAAGCAAGAAATTGCAAGTAGATAAATAGGTACCACTTCGGTGGGAAGGTAAAAGCGTTCCGTGCGCCTTAGTGTTTAGTCATTCCGGCCACATGACCACGGAAACGTCTTCGGACAGCGCTGGCTCTTCGGCTTTGAAACGGAGATGAGCACCGCAACCCTAGAGTCGGACTCGACTGGCTTTCGAGCAAGGGAACCTTTACCTTTACCTATACTTAGTTTGACAACCTATCCCGTGATCTCTCTACTTTTGTAACCTCCCGGTGGTGGCAGGCACTCTGGGATTACAACTGGTCTGCAGATGACAGAGGCCAGTTCCCCTGGAGAAAACGGCTGCCATAGAATCAAAGAGTTGGAAGGGGCCCTCAGGGTCACCTAGTCCAACCCCCTGTGCAATGCAGGAAATTCACAACTACCTCCCCCCACCCCACCCCCCAG